>NW_018164686.1:49393-67953 GCF_001263595.1 Phalaenopsis equestris
AGGGAGGGAGGGAGGGAGGGAGGGCACATCTACTTATCTGTGGATGTTATCAATGTATAAGGATTACTAAATACTGTTGCAATGATGGCCTTAGTTCTACATCTATCATGCTTTTGCAAAGAAAAACAATATCTCCATCATTCTTATTTTTTAATTATTAATGTTACTTGCTTTGGCTTTATTAATTAATTTAATTTTTGCAGTTTAACTCTATTGTTTATTAGGATTGCCTGCTATTCCTGCATGTTTCAGGTGGTGGCATCTCTTCTCCAAGAATTTGCTTTGCTTTGTTTTGTAGGTCAGAGTAGTAGATGTCCCAGGAGTCTCAATGGAGCTTTGTGGTGGAACACACGTTACCAATACTTCCGAAATCCGTGGCTTTAAAATAATTTCTGAGCAGGGTATTGCTTCCGGAATCCGGCGTATCGAAGCTGTTGCCGGTGAAGCCTTTATCGAATATGTTAATGCACGTGATAGCTACTTGGGAAACTTATGTTCTATGCTCAAAGTATGTCTGTGTTTTTTCTTCTTCTTCAACATCATTAAACCTATCTAATTAGTTTTATGAATTCTTTTTTTCTGTTCTTTCTTGCTGAGTGTGCCTATGGGACCACAGAAATGGAAGATTCATATGATTTACATATCTAACACCGGCATTTACATTTATTACACTTAGGGTCTGTTTGGCCTGTTGCAGCTTATCCAACTTATCCTCAACTTATCCCGATAATCTGCTGATCAGCTGACTGAGCGTTTGATTTGTGCATTTGGAAAACAGATGTTTCTGGATTAATGACCATTATGACATGCAACAATTGTGATGTTTGCAATAGAAGTGCAAGGACTACACATTTAATATTTAAACACCAATAAAATCACTTCATAACCGTACAAAAAAAAGATATATATCTCACTTAAGAGTGAGTATCAAGGGACCGTATAAAAAAGAAAAAAAAATATATTAAAATTACAATTAAAAGTATAATAATATTCATTTTAAAGTACAGAAGAAGCATGTTACAAGCAACGTCGTCCGGTTGGGATGCCATCGAACCCCAAGCAACGTTGTCCGATTGGGATGCCATCGAACCCCAAGCAATGTAGTTCGCTTGCGATGCCATTGAACCCCGCTCACTATATACAGTAGAATCAGGCGGACTGTTCGCCAACCTGAAGAACTCACACCTATTCAGACCGTCTTCTCACCGCGGGCACCTGTAGAACTGTCACTTGTAGTTATGTGACCGACATGACATGAGTAACAAAGACGAAAGTCCGCAGCGGCTTAGCAGTCGCCCGGAGTTCCCCGAAATCATGAAGCTCAGCTTATTACAATTATTCAAGGGAAAACACGTTAGCCATAAAATTAGATGAAATAAAAAAAGCGCTGAAATTGAAAATAAGAAACAATATTGCGTAAAGAAACGAAAATCTGATCAAAAGAAAAATAGCAGGCGCGAGTACGAAAAAAAACAAGCCCACGAGAAAAATACATAAAAAACTCAATTATAAACTAAAGAAAAGGCAATCACCAGAAATTTTCAAATCCAAAAAATGTAAGAAACAAAAATATACTAAACATAAAATGAAAAAAAATAGCGGGTGTGAGGCCTCAGAGAAGTAACTAACTAACCAACGAGTCTGTCACAACATGTAGACTATAGACTTTGTAAAAAATGAGTTCTTGGTTGTCTTTAACTCATGTGGGACCAACGTCCAGTGCCATGTGTGCATATCACAAAAAAAGGTCATCCAATACATCCTTATATACCAATGCACCGACAAGAAGAAAGAACCTTGGTGCATTCATTAGGATTTCACATGCAACACCAACGGGTAACCCACGGCCTGTGGCACATATGTATATCACCAAAAAAGATC
This sequence comes from Phalaenopsis equestris, assembly GCF_001263595.1. Taxonomy (NCBI): domain Eukaryota; kingdom Viridiplantae; phylum Streptophyta; class Magnoliopsida; order Asparagales; family Orchidaceae; genus Phalaenopsis; species Phalaenopsis equestris. The sequence goes on from NW_018164686.1 coordinate 51,275, forward strand.
ATCCACATGGATCCTCATAAACTGAAACACTAACAAAAATAGAGGATTCTGGTTGCCTTTATCAGGATTTCACGTGTACCACTAAAACAATGACGAACTGGCTATCCATAAGAACTCATAAGGTCATATGTTTCGTCACTAACCAAAACAAAACACCACTAGGAAAAAAGCCACCAAAAGATAACACTCGTATTGATAGTAAAGTAAAGCACCACTAGAAAAATAACATAACCTAATATAGAAAAACTTTTGAAGGATAAAACACAAGCCACCATAAACACAACTCACACACCCAAAAACAGGAGAGCACACCCAAGCCACCATAAACACCACTCACATCCCTCACACACCCAAAAACAGGAGAGCACACCCAAACCACCATAAACACCTCTCACATCCACCACCAACTCACACACCCAAAGCCATGAGAGCACACCCAAAGCTATGAGAGCACACCCAAGCCACCATAAACACGACTCACATCACCACACACAAACACACCTCACACATCCACCACCAACTCACACACCCAAAGCCAGGAGCACACACCCAAGCCATCTCACACATCCACCACAACCAATCCACCACACACAAGCACACCTCACACATCCACCGCCTACTCATACACCCAAAGCCAATTCATGAAGAACACCAAGCTAGCCAACGTGCCAGGAAACCGAGCTGCACTATGCCGAAAAACCAAGCAAGCCAACGTGCCAAAAAAACACAAAAGGTAGAAAAAATGAAAAGGACCTACACTTTCGCAAAAAAACAGGTCAGCCAACGTCCACCACAACCAATCCACCTCACACAAGCACACCTCACACATCCACCAACAACTCACACACCCAAAGCCAATTCATGAAGAACACCAAGCCAGCTAACGTGCCAGGAAACCGAGCTTGAACCAATCCAAAAAACCAAGCCAACCAACGTCCCAAGAAACCACAGAAGAAAAAATGAAACCGAGCTACACTGTGTCAAAAAACCAAGCCAGCCAACATGCCAAATAAACACAAAAGGCAGAAAAAATGAAAAGGAGCTGCACTTTTGCAATCCCCAATATAAAACAGTGCATCAAGCCAAAGAGACCCAATCAAAATACCAATTCATCCATATTCTTCACAGAATGCTTGTCAGTACTAACACAAAACAGGGAAACCAAATCAAAGAAATAAAAAATGTCAATCCTTCAATTTGCTTGAAAGAATGCTTGCTACCACTCACACAAAACCAATTCATAAAGAACACCACAAAAGTTACAGAGAACCACCTTACCGGATCCCAGAAAGGAGAAAAGAGAAGGAGACCTTACTGGATCGCAAAGAGGAGAAAAGAGGAGACCTTACCGGATCGCAGAGAGGGGAAAAGCGAAGGAGAATCTCAACAGAGAGATCCAGGGGATGAGAGCAGAGAAGACAAACCTAGGGCACGGGATGAGGATCACAGAGGAAGAAGGAGAATTGCAACAGATAGATCCAGGAATCGCAGCTAGGGCACGGGATGTCGCTGGGGTAATATCGCAAAAGTTAAAAAGATACACGGGTCGCGGGCTTCAACCCGCGGGCGATGTCTAATAGATAAGATACACGTGTATTCTCGAACGCACGCCAACCGCACAAAACAAACATTCCCAGTGCGTTTTGCAAACACATAAGCAGCCCCAAACGTACCTTTAGTTGTCAGAAAGCTATGCATAAAAATGTGTATTTCACTTTTAAAAAGCAAGTAAAAGTGATAGTAAAGATTTGAGAATTATGCATCTAATATAGAAGTTTAGGTGTTTAGATATGCCAATGCATAAGAATTGTGTGGTACATGTAAATGTCCCTTTTCCCTTACAAGCAATATTTTTGGTTTCTCTCTTCAAGTCTCATACACATCGTCTGCTTCTTTTGCCAGGTAAGAGCAGAAGATGTTGCTGCTCGAGTGGAAAGCATCTTGGATGAGCTAAGAGCATCGAGGAATGAGGTTTCGACACTCCAAAACAAATTGGCGATGCTGAAAGCATCTGCTGCCAAGGAGAAGGCCATCACTGTCGGAACATCTAATATCAGGTGATTATGAATATGTGAAATTTACAATTCTTATGTATATACATACCTCACATCTAAACTTTCATATTTACCTACACTGCATTTTGGTGCTTCAAACCTATGCATGAAAAAGTGTATTTCACTTTTAATAAGTGATAACATTGCTATTTTTAATGCAATATTAAAATTTTGAGTGCTATATATATATAAATATGAAAGTTTAGGTGTGAGATATATAAATACATAAGAATTGTGTGCCGTACCCCGAATATGAATATTTATAACCCAACACACTTCCCTTTTACTCCCAACCTTAACTTTGCACAACTATATTTAAATCAAATATGAATGTTTCTCAGATTTATCATCGAGAACATGGGCGACACGGACTTTGATGCGCTTAAGAGTGCAGCTGAGTTCCTGATTGATTCGCTGCAAGATCCTGCAGCTGTGGTTTTGGGGTCATGCCCGGGCGAAGGGAAGGTGAGTTTGGTTGCAGCATTTAGTCCTGGTATTATTGGGATTGGACTCCATGCTGGGAAATTCATAGGAAGCATAGCTAAGATTTGCGGAGGCGGCGGAGGTGGAAGGCCTAACTTCGCTCAGGCAGGTGGAAAGAAACCTGAGAATTTGCCGGATGCGCTCGAGAAAGCTCGATCAGAGCTCATCGCTGCTTTCACTGATATGAAATAGGTGAAATTTGGAGTAAAGTTGCAATTCAACTTATCTTGCATTATTGTTCATGATGTCCTGAAGATTTATGTGGTTTCAAAGTTATTGCTCAGTGTAACATATATAAAATATAGTATAATATCATATTACCCATAGTTTGTGTACATTTGCAGTATGCGTTTGTGTTAGATTGATCAACTCTTCTGTGAATATTTGAAGTGAATTTGAACTGGAAAGAGTTATACAATCAAACTTTGAGTTGCATAAGAAATTTTCGATATTAATGCATGTATTGTCATAAAATTGCTTAAATCATCATTGATCCTACCCCTCCTATGTATTAACTGAGCAATTCCACATATTGCAAATAAGACCATGAAAGTCTTAAGAAAACTTGATTCTGAACGTCATACCACCCGATTCCTATGTAATTACGTATTTAACACTGAAATTTTAATTTCTGAACGTCGCCTTTCCTATGCACGAAAAAGTGTTTCATTTTGAAAAGTCAAATGATATTTTTTATGTGGTATGTGTTGTATTTTATGGTGTTTTTTAATTAGCGGTACTATGATTTTTTGACTTTATTTACTTGTATGTTTAGCCTTCTATAAAAGAGACTTAAGGGTCTGTGAGAGCTGCCTGGTGAGAACTCTCGAGTTGTAATCTTAAGTCATTTTTCTCTCTTTCATTCGGTGCTAGTGGAATCTCTCCCCATGGATGTAGGTGAATTAACTTAACATCAACAAAAACAATAACAATGCCTTAATCCCACTACGTGGGGTTAGCTACATGAATCCTTTTTCTCCATTGCGTCCTATTTAGTGTCATATTTTCATTTAGTTTTAGTAAATTAAGATCATTTTTAATACAATAAGCACAAGTCTTCCTAGGTCTACCTCTGCCTTTCTTAACACAAGTCAAATCTAAAACATCTACTCTCCTAATCGGATCATCAGATGGTCGACGTAAATTTTTTGTTTTTGCATCAAATTAACTTAACATCGAATTATATAAATCTTTTGTGTTTGATTGTTGTGTGAATTCACACACTTCCTCATTGTTTTTGCATAACAATTAGTATCAGAGCGTGTGGTTTTTGCTTTGAGAATCAACGACAATAATTGGATCGTGTGTCTTGGCATTGATAAAAGCATATCCAGTAGTGTTGCTAGCGATCTTCGCAGCAGGTCGTTCGACGTGCTTTGCTGGTAGATTTGACGGTTGCGGCGATAATCTCGATGGCATTGTCATTGCTCGAAGAGCCTATCCGGTGAGCTTTGTCTGGGGGTAGGCCGGAGGTGGTTCCGATGAGGTTTGGTGCGGAATAGGCAAAGGAAAGTAAACTTATGGTTTAGCTTGCGTGGGAGCCAAATAGACAAGACTTTTATTTCCTTCTAGATTTACGTCATAGGAAATGAAACTTTTATTTCCACAAGAGGAATATCCCTTTAAAAAAAGAAAAGAAAAAAAGGAGGGTTTTTTTTTTCTGAAATTTATTTTTCAGATAATATATTTTTTTTTTTTCCAGGTATTTTGTTTGACTATTTTTTTCTAGGAAAGAGATTCTGCTAGTGGTAGACATGAATGATAAATGATGGCTAGGTCATCAACACCCCCTATGATAGTAAAAAAGTCAATTCATTAGGTGGTTGCACATCCTGTCAAAATTAATGTGACAAAATTTGATCGCAAATGAAACTTTGGCTCATGGAGATATGAGGTGATGCATGCATTGTTTTCTCTAGATCTGGAGGAAGTATTTGATAGCGAGGAATGTACTGAAGAAATGTTGGTTGAAGATGAATAGGAGAGCTTGTGGCTTAATATGAAATTGTTTGACCCAGGAGATCAAATATGGGGTGATGATGGAGACTTCTGCAGGGAAATTGTGGAGGATGCTGGAGAACAAATATCTCTTAAAGAGCGTGGAGAATTGTCTACATATTAATCGTCGACTCTATAAATTTTTAGATAAGACGGGGAGTTACTATTGATGGGCACTTGAATGACTTCACAAAACTATTGACAGATCTGTTAAATTTGGATGAGGAGGTTGTATATGAAAACAAGATGCTTTTTCTATTGAATTTGCTCCCGAATAAGTACTAAAACTTCACTATGACACTCATTCATAGGAAAGAGGTTTTGAATTATAGCGAATTGACTACGACGCTGTTAAATCATTTCTTCCGTCGAAGAGACAAGGAATCCGCAAAAATGGAATCGGTTGAGATACTTACACTCCAACGTGACAGATCCGATAAGAAGAAGAATTTGACAAAAAAATGTGGCAGCGATGACACTTCTCAAAAGTGGGGCAAGTATCATAGGCGTAGTTAGGAAAAATCAGTGTGCTTACTTTTGAGAGACTACTCATTAGAAGAAAGATTGTTTGAAGCTGAAGGAGAAGGAAAATAAATTTGCATATGAGGCAAAAGCAAATTTCATTATCGAAAGATGTGAAGAGGAGAATTTAAATGTATCATTATCTGTTGTATTTCACAGTTTGTTTACAGATGATTCATATTGAATTCTGAACACAAGTGTTATCTATCATATTTGTCCTCATCTACGATGGTTCTGCACGTATAAGGAGTTGGATAGCAGTGCAGTGACTATGGACAACGATTAAACTTGTCGTACTATTAGTTTTGGGAGTATCTTTATGAGGTTGCATGATGTTACAGTGAGAGAGCTGACTGTTATTAAATATGTTCAAAATATCAGGAAGAACTTGTTGTCAGTTGAAGCTTTAGAGTCCAAGGGCTATAAGGTCGTTATTGAGGCAGGAGTTCTGAGGATATGTTGTGGAGAAATGACTTTTATGAAGGGAGTTTGTCATCATAATCTTTACTATCTTCAGGGTAGTACAATGACTGAAATGACTGTTGTTGTTAATAATTCTTCTAATGCCATTATGTTGTGGCATATGCGGCTAGCTCATGCTTGAGAGGCTTCACTTCAGGCTTTGGTGAAGAAATGATTGATCAAAAGAGCGAGCACTTATAAGATAGATTTCTATAAACATTGTGTGTCTGACAAGAAGACACAAGTATTTATTGGGACTGTCATCCAAAATACAAAAGGTTTTTTACAGTATGTTCAAACAGATATTTGGGGTCTGAGGAGGAAAACATCAATCAACGGGTGGAGAAACTGTCTCTTTTATTAATTATTATTTCAGGTATGTTTGGATGTACACCATGAAGCGCAAAAACAATATGCTGGAAATTTCATAACTTTGAAGAAGTGGATTGAGACTCGTACTGGTAAAAAGATTTGGTGTATTAAATTAGACAATGAGGGCGAATACACTTCAGATGTGTTCTTGCAAAGTGCCAAAGAGCTAGAATAGAGCACCACTTCACTGTCCGAGAAACACCACAACAAAATGGGGTGACAGAGAGGATGAATCACACTTTGATAGAGAAAGTTTGGTGTATTTTTTTCTAATGTTGGGTTGGATGGAATCTATTGGGTCAAGGTCATAGAATATGCTAGTCACTTGATGAACCATCTACCTTCTACAGCTATTGAGAAGAAGACCCTAAAGGATATGTGGTCGGGGCATCTTGCTAGAGATTATGATGACATGAGAGTGTTTGAGTGTCCAACTTACTAACACGTGCATAATGATAAACTGAAACCACGAGCAAATAAGGTGATCTTCATTGGTTTTAGGCGTGGAGTCAACGGCTTTAAGCAGTATGATTAGAAAGAAAGGAAGATTGTCGTTAGTAGAGATGTAACATTAGATGAGGTAAGCTTTTTAAAAGATTAATACTCGAAGTGGGTGAAGAGTTCAACTGGGACCACAAATATGCAACAGAATTTGGAGTTTCATGCAACTCCATTTGTTCCATAGAGTTTGTCTACTATGACTCAAACTTTTGAATCAGATACAACTCATGAGGTATTTGTTGATATTACTTAAGAGAAGGTGGAAGAACTTGTTGAGGATGACATTCCTGATTACAAGGAGCAGGACGAGGTAGCAGAATGTCCCAAAATAAGCTTGGTTGAGGGATCACATTGCATTTGCATTTTCAGTCATAGAGACAAGAATTCTTTGTCACTACAAAGAAGCAATGGAGAGCCCAGACAGTGATATTTGGAGAGCGACAATGATGAAGAGATGGAGTCTCTTTGGAAGAATGATACTTGGAGGTTGGTGAAGCTGGTGTGAGGTACAAGGCAAAATTAGTATCGAAAGGCTCTGCACAACGAGATGAGATTAATTACGACGAAGTGTTCTCCCCAGTAGTCAAGCATCTCTCAATTCATGTTCTCTTAGAACTTGTAGCACAATGCGGTCTGATCTTGGAACAACTTGATGTGAAGACTACATTCCTACACAAAGAATTGCAAGAGGAGATCTACATCTTGCAGCCGCCTGGAGATGGAGCTTAAAAAAGATTTGTTTGCAAGCTAAATAATTTTTTGTATGGGTTGAAGCAGTCACTATGATAATGATATAAAAAATTTGATCAATTCATGACTGGACATGAGTACACGAGGAGCCAGTAAGATCATTGTGCATATTTCAAGAAGCTGACCAACGATGAGTTCATTTACTTTCTTTTATATGTTGATTGCATCTGTCGGTCAGATTGGGGTTGATAAGATGAAGAATCAACTGTCTGAAGCTCATAGAATTCTTGGCATAGAGATTCTCATGGACAAGTCAGTCGGAAAGGTTTGAATTTCGTAATAAGTTTATGTTCGGAATGTGTTGAAGAAATTTGGGAATGATGACTCAAGTAAGGCAATGAGTCTACCATTTTCATTTCACTTTCAGTTGAGTTTTGATCGGTTTCTTGAAGATGATCAGGAAAGGAAAGATTTGTGATTGGTTTCTTATGCTAGTGTAGTAGGCAGTCAGATGTATGTCATGGTTTGTATTTTACTAGACATTGCACTAATAGTTGGTGTTGTGAGTAGGTTCATGCATGATCCAGAAATGAGTCATTGTTGTGAAGAGTATTCTAAGGTATTTGAAGGGTGCATTTGATGTTGGTTTGGTGTTTGAGAGACGATCATTTAATGTAGAAATGTATGTAGGCTACACTGACTCATACTATGCAAGTGATATGAATAGGTAGAGATCTACAACTAGTTATATATTCACATGGGTAAGAGGTACAATCAATTGGAGGTCAGTTATTCAGTCTATTGTTGTTTTGTTTACTACAAAAGCTGAGTACATGACCATCACGGAGACGATGAAAGAAGCTTCATGGATGCAGGGCTTATTGTATGACTTGGTAGTTGATTAGAAGTCTCAGATAATGTTTTGTGACATTCAAAGTGTAATACTATTGACTACAAATCCAGTTCATCATACTTGTACCAAGCACATTGATGTAAGGTACTATTTTGTTTGAAACCTGATTGAAGAAGACAAGTTTCTATTGAAGAAGATAGATACAAAGAATAATATATCAAACATGCTCACCAAGGTACTACCAGTCCAGAAGTTCACCTACTGTAGAAGCTTATTGAACATCTGAACTCAGGACTGATTGCCCGGAAGGGCATTTTAAAAAACTAGTGAGGTTTGATCCATTCGGAAGGGGAGGTACGTAAGCAAATATCTTAGTGCAACTAAATTAAAGTTTGGAGCTCATTTGATCATCTCTCACTTATATGAAAATAAGAGATGATGTGGAGATTGTTGTATTTTATGGTATTATTTTAATTAGGGGTTATCTGATCTTTTGACTTTGTTTACTTGTATGGCTTATTCATCCTTCATAAAAGAGACTTAAGGGCTTATGAGATTTGCGTTGTGAGAAGTGTTGAGTAGTAATCTCAAGTCATTCTTCTTTCTCCCATCCGGTGCTAGTGGAATCTCCTTCCCCGTGGACGTATGCGAATTAAACTAACACCGAACCACATAAATCTTTTTTATTTGATTGTTGTTGTGTGAACTTTTACGCTTTCACATTATTTTCATACAACAATATGAATGTTTTCGGTGACGTAAAAAAAATAAATAAATGTAAAGTACATCATTAGATATGTAAATGCAAAAACAATTGGATGGCATGTATGTAAATGCCCCTAAAAAATATGCTAGCATTGTACTCTCATTTCTAATATTTTTAAAATTTAAATTGGAGGGATAAATATAGTCTTACACATTGTTTCTTATAGAACTAATCTTTAATATAAAAATGTTGTGGGGGTGTAGCTCATATGGTAGAGCGCTCGCTTCGCATGCGAGAGGCACGGGGTTCGATTCCCCGCACCTCCAATAACTGCTATTTCGTTTTTGTTTTTCTTATTTATTTAATTTTGAATTGATAAAGATTATACTTTGGAAAGTCTAAGAAGAAAGAACAACGATTTCAATATGTCAGTCAGCGCGCATAGCTATAGTTAAGAAAAGAATATAAAATATAATTTGCACAACCAAATAGAAGAAGCTAACTATTTGTTCTGAAATCATGTAATTTTCAAGTGCTTATTTTCATAATCAATAGGCTTTTCAGGTGTTTTAACTCACCCATCAATGAATCAAATTTGAACCAATTTTATTCTATTGATACTTTCAATATTTATATGGATGAAAATTGGCAAGAAAATTATAGTATTTCATTAAGGGGGCTTTACACCAACTCTCAGAAGTTGATGTTGAGTCCTTGTCCTCATAGAGAGGAATGTCGATGGCCCTTACATCTTAAATAGGAGGAGAATAGGTAAATCAGAGGATGGTCGTGCTTCCGTTCAAGGAGGGGCTTATATCCAACAAGCAAGAGAGAGTAAGTTTGTGTATGTTTTACAAATTTTGTTCAGTTAAAGGTTGTTCTGAATTATCCGGTGTTTTAAATATTATTGGGTATAGGAAAAGCTTTCATGTGGGTAATTTGAGCTTTTATTTTTGGACAAATTATATTAATTTGAGTTGATATTAAAGTTGAGAGATTCAAGATGCAACGTTTATTCAAAGAAGTGCCAAAGTGGATAATAAGATCAAATTAGTTCAGATTTGATTTGATGAATTGAGGAATTAAATTAAAAAAAAAATGAAAAAAAAATATGAATTAATAAACCTAAAGAGTAATATTAGTGACTATTTTGCAATAGTATAGAAAAGGACAAGAATATATAATGGTTATTTATATGTCATTATAATAAACCTAAATTAAAAGAAAAATAGACAAACTATCATATTCTCATTGCCAACAATATTTGCATTGTTATAAACTACAATCGTTAAGATTAAGTTTCTCTTTTTAAGAAATTGACAAAAGTGATGTACCTTCAGAAACTAGCTCCATGCTACTCTCATCAACAAAGTTAGGGCACACATCTTTTCTATCAGCGCACTTCCAAGTTAAGCATATATAGTCTCTATTACATCATTTATCAATAAGTCAACATTGACACCTCTTAGTTTTGCAAGTTGAGCTTTTTGAGCAGAAGAAGCGAATATGTGCATCCGTGTTACTAATAATGTTTTGATCTTTATAATAGATCAACTTTTCTATTTGTTGTATTTTTATGAAATTCAAATCTTTTTTTAATCAAACCCATCATCTTATATGTCAAGTTTGTCTTTTGAGTCCAATGCATCCATATGGACTGAAATTTTCTTACTTTTTTGTGGAACTTGTATAAAAGATTGACAAGATAAACAATAATTATAAGCCAGCATCCAATTTTTTATAAATATTTAACTTAGGTTTAAATTATGTCTCAACATTAAGAATTAAAATTAGATAAATACTTGATTGTATAAAGTGGGTTCAATAATTGATAAAAAAACTACAAGATGATATTCTTATGAAGAGCAAGAAGAGCACAAATTACATTTAGCATTTAACTTTAATAAGGAATAGAAAACCAATTTTAATAGATTTGTGTGTTTTTTCAACATGTCGACCTCATCACATGGCTTCCTATTGCATCCTGATTCAATCTTCGAAATTGTGCATCAGCTTTAACTAATCTAGTAATATATTAAGAAGTAGAATTCTAGAAAGATATATGGTTCTTTTGGGGCGGCCGTGCGGTGTCGGTGCGGCACTGCACCACAGACTTTGTCGGTTTGGGTAAACTGTGTTTTGATAATTTTTTCAAAAAGCTACCGTTGAAATTTGTGTTTTCCTACCGGTCATCACTAGATACGGTGGCAACTTTCTAGCCGCGATTTAACTTTTTCAAAAAAAAAAAAAAATGTAATAGCCACCGCAGCTTTTTAAATATTAGATTATTTTTAAGCAGCTTCACAACTGTTTTTTAATAAGTTGTAGCTGCCCCCAAACAGACTCATAAAACTATGAAAAGAGAAAACGCTACACAAAGAATCAAAATCCATTAGAAGCTTTACCCTTAGCATTTCTTGTGAAAAAAGAATTACTAATGATTCAATTGGGAAATTTTATTTTCTTAAACTTAGCACATTAGAAGCAATCAATTCAAAGTTAATGTTTCTTAAGCTACTAAGCTTCTTTGAAGAATTAAAGATATATAGGAGCCTAGAGTTACTAAGAGAAAGAAAATGCTTATCTTAAACAATTAAAGAAAACTTCAAGTGGGATCACCGCTTCTCAATCATTACTATGCTGGGTACTATCGCTCGGTCGCTGCCACTATTGTGGTACACCATTCTTGTTGTCAGATCAATATCTCTCAGCCGTCACTGCCATCATCATGATATGTTGTCATTGTCAATTTGACATTGAAAAAACACCATCTTTTAGTGATCACTACTATTATCATTGGATCATTGTTGTCTAGCAACCACCACCATCAGTGACAATGAAATCCAAATTGCTATCACACTACTCTTATTATTGGTCTTCCATTGTTATAGATGAGTTACTGTCCCTAATATTTTTTATCACTTCTCTAATAAATATAAAGTTAGTTTCCCTCACTATTATAATATTATTTACGTTGTTCAAGAGCACACAAAAGCTTATAACATACATATGAATACTGGAATCGTTTCAACTAAACTAGATAACGTGGTATTTTCCCTCCTAGTTTTTCCATGTAATAACCCTGATGTCTCTTCTAATAGCTTTTCTTCTACCTGGGCATATGCGTTGAATTTTTGTATACTGTTAAGACGTTAATATATCTCTATCGCCGCAAATTCTTAAGAAAAAGAAAATTATATTAAATTTTGTATTTTATCTATTTTCTTAATTTTGAGTGTTAATGTAAACCTCAAATTTTAATAACCCACCAACCATACTTCCACTTTTTATCCTTTTAAGGTAGTAAATTTTTTCCCCTCCTATATATATAAAAAAAAAAACACAGAAAATTAAGTTAATGTGATTCATAATTGAAGAAATACATCATTATTTGTTTTATTGGAGAAATACACTGACAGAAATTTTGGGACAAAATCAAATCAAAATGAACTCCTTCCTTTCATAAATTGCTTATGGACTTTATATCATTTGACATGGTTTGACCATATTCAAATTAAAATATGTATTTCTCAAATATTGTTTAAACATGATTAAAATTAAATTTAGAACGATGTTTCAAAACGTAATATTGAACTTATTAGGTTGTAAGAGGGGAGCCACAAAAACCCCATTTTACATAAAAGAGTCATCATATTCATAGATGATAAATTATAATATTATCTTTATTTTAAAAAGGGTTAGTACATGATTTCTTAGTTTGCGTCCGAGAAAAATTCGGTCGTCAGAGGACAGTCGGCTATCTGAAAAAAGTCAGTCGTCGAAGAAAAAAGGTAGTCTGATTCGACGGGATCAAACTGCAGGTGTGATTTTGAAGACGATTACTTTGATAAGCATCATTACATTTTCAAGCAATACACTAAATATTTTTTTAAATAAAATAAATTACTAAAATTACAGTAATCCGGCCTCAATGCATGAAAATTTTCAAGATGAAAATAGATGATCCATAATAAAATAAAAAATTTTAATTATTAATTTTCCATCACTTACACTTTAGAATCAAAATAAAATAAAATAATCCATAATAAAAATAATCAATTCTTGAGCTCATATTTTTCAAAATAAAACTTTTCAATAATTATTTCTTGAGCTCATATTTTAAAAAAAAATTATTATTAATATTATTATCATTTTTTTATTCTTTTATAAAAAAAAATGAACGCCTATCTCGGACAGGTGGAGCTGACGTGGAGCCGACACGCTTATAGAAAATATCTCCCGATAAATATTATTTATTTATTTATTTTATAAAAATATTATTATTCATTGTATCAATTATCTCCTCGTTCCCGTCCATCTTGCAATCTCTCTCTATCCGTTCCACACAGAACCCCAATGGGTACCACCGCAGCTCTCTGCTCTCTCCTCACTCCCTCTCTTCTTCCGCCCGCTATAAATCTAAATCCCTCCTTCCTCCGCCTCCTCCCTAAATCCCTCTCTTCCTCCTCCTTTTCGATCACCTGTAAGGCGAGCATTCGATCCCATTTCCATCTCACTTTTCTCAACCCCTTAATCCACTGAACCTTTTGACGCATAATTTCAGAAACGGATGGTGATTCGATTTTGCTGTGAAGAAGATGATCCGAGTACGATTTCATCTTCGATTAGGGGTTCTGAGAGGAGGCTGGTGGTTAATGGCCGCACCGTCCTGTCTTCCGTGCCGGAAAATGTGATTTCGAGCTCCGTTGTCAGGTCCGGTACTGTGGAGGGCGTGTTTCTTGGAGCGCATCTCGCTGAGTCCAGCTCCCGCCATGTTTTTTCTCTCGGAATCCTCAGGTTCTGCGTTTTTTTATATTTCTGCTGAATTTGTTGATTTGGGAGTTTCATATTTGGGAGATTTTGTGATTCTGTAAAGAAACTGGAGTTGGAGTTGTGGTTTTGTTGTTTTGGAAATCGGAACGAGTTTTAGTTTGTTATAATTTGCTCAGAAAACTGTTCGTCTCATTATAACAGATCTGGATCTGAACAATGAAGCAAGTAGCTGATCAGGAAAAGCATCAGCAAATTCTTGATTGATAACTTCGATTTTATGAGATTTTATTATGTTATTTTTAGGATATTACGCCAAACAGCTCGATTATGTTGAATTCAGTAAATTAAAAATCAAGTACTATATAAGTCAAGTGACGTCGAATTTTGTTCTACTCATTCACTTCACTATTATAAAACATAGGAGGATATGTATTTAAATATCTAACACTTGGAATTTTTATCAATATTTAGTGAAAATAAATTGTGCCAAACAGTTTTTGGATTTCTAAATTTAGATTTAGAAAATTTAGTAACTCCCACTTAGCTAAATTCCGGTTGAAGCCAATCAGCTCCTTGTCATATTGATGCACGATTTATGATGAATTCAGGGAAGCGAGATTCATGGCGTGCTTCCGCTTCAAGCTATGGTGGATGGCGCAAAAGATGGGGAACAGAGGAGCAGAGATACCCTGCGAAACACAATTCCTACTTGTGGAGAACAGGCCAGAGAACGAAGAGAACACGGACACCTCATACTCCGTCTTCCTTCCCATCCTCGAAGGCCCCTTCCGAGCTTCCCTTCAAGGAAACCCTAACGATTTCTTGGATCTATGCATCGAAAGTGGCGACGCAGAGATCTGCACTGCCGACTTCTCCCACGCCGTCTTCGTCGGCACCGCCGTCTCCGACCCCTTCGCTGCAATCACCGGCGCAGTTCGCGTCGTCAAATCCCATCTCAAAACCTTTCGCCTTCGTGAGGAGAAGCGCGTTCCGGCGATCGTTGATTTTTTCGGATGGTGTACCTGGGACGCCTTCTACCAGGATGTCACTCAATCCGGCGTCGAAGCCGGTCTTCACAGTCTCATCTCCGGCGGCGCGCCACCGAAATTTGTCATCATAGACGATGGCTGGCAATCCGTTGAATCCGATAAAGCATCTCCGAAGGAAAACTCATTGCCCCGGCTTATTGGGACTAAAGAGAATAACAAGTTCGAGAGTATGAAATCCATGGTTTCGAGGGCGAAGGAGAAGTATGGGCTCAAATACGTTTATGTTTGGCACGCGCTCGCCGGATATTGGGGCGGAGTTCAGCCTGGAGCGCAAGGAATGGCGGATTTCAAGTCAACCATACAGTACCCAAAGATCTCACCTGGTGTTGCAGAGAACGAGCCATGGATGAAATCAGATATACTCACCTTGCAAGGCCTTGGGTTAATGGACCCCAAGAGTGTTCACAAGTTCTACAATGAGTTACACAGCTATCTCGCAGTCATCGGCGTTGATGGGGTCAAGGTAGATGTGCAGTCCATTCTGGAAACGCTTGGCACCGGCCATGGTGGTCGAGTGGAGCTTGCGAGACAGTACCACCATGCACTCGACGCATCCATTGCGAAAAATTTTCGTGATAATGGGTGCATTGCCTGTATGTGCCACCACACTGATGCGCTCTACTGGTTAGTTTCAATCTTATTTTTCCATATTTTAGTTTTTGAGTTTTGTGTTAGGACTGTTGTATGTAGATTTGGTGTTTGATGAAATACCAGTGCGAAGCAGACAGCGGTGGTGCGAGCGTCAGATGATTTCTATCCTAGGGATCCGGTTTCACATACCATTCACATTGCGTCTGTGGCATTTAATAGCGTTTTCCTTGGGGAGTTTATGGTTCCCGACTGGGATATGTTCCATTCCCTTCATCCGGCTGGTGAGTTCCATGCGTCGGCTCGTGCTATCAGTGGCGGCCCGGTTTATGTTAGGTGAGTGCTTGGAAACTTTTTTTTCTTTTTTGTGAAAATTTGATGCCAATGAAAGTATTTATATGAAAAATGTTTGAAAGATTAACCTACATACAGTTTAATTCTTATGTATTTACATATCTAATGCGTAAACTTTAATTTTTATGTTTATGCCTCCTTACATATGGATGAAAAGGTGTATTTGATTTTTTAAAAGTTACACTAGTAGTATGTTTTATGTGATATGAAATATTTGGATCATATAATGTAAAGAAGCAAAGTTTAGGTGTTAGATATGTAAATACATAAGAATTGGGTGGTATGTATTTAAAGCCCCCTAAAGTTTTATCTATTCAATGTTTTACTTGATTAAAATTTGGTTTCTTTATCTTTTTGGTGAATACTTGTTTAATAGGGTTTTTTTTTTCATCAAAACATTTGAAATATAGCAGCTCGTCCTAGTTTATTGGTTGAGAGCTCAGTCTTCCAATTGAGAGGCCACGTGTTCGAGATTTTGCACATGAATGTGTGTGAGTTTACAATTAAGTTCACTCAAAGTCTAAAAAAAAAGGAAGATTTACATGCACACCACTCAATTCTTATATATTTTGATACTTAACACAAACTTCTTTTTACTTATATGCCACCTTATCTATGCATGAAGAGATGTATTTCACTTTTTAAAAGTTAAAATAGTGATATTTTTTGTGTGATATGATAGGTCTTGGCATTATGTACACAATTGCCCCTAAAAAAGTATGAAATTTATTGGAAACTTATGAAATTGTAAGTTCTAACCCAAAATATATTGAAACTAATGAAATTGTATTTTCATCCAGAATTCCCTTTAGTACTTAAGATATACCTGGATAATTGCTAATCAATTCTTCATACATATAAAGAAATTTGAATCTGGAAATGAAACTAAAATCAAAACTATTGCTGGCAAGTATTAATTATCCTTGTGTACATTCAAGTTTACTTGAATTCCAGTCCTAAACTTAATTGGAATGGAACAGTGATGCTCCTGGTAAACACAACTTTGAGCTCCTGAAAAAATTGGTCCTGCCTGATGGATCCATCCTTCGTGCCCGTCTGCCCGGCCGTCCCACATTGGACTGCCTCTTCACCGACCCCGCTCGTGACAACGTAACACTCCTGAAGATCTGGAATATGAACAAGTTCACCGGTGTGCTCGGGATCTACAACTGCCAAGGCGCGGCCTGGAGCTCTACCGAGAAGAAGAACACATTCCACTCCACAAACTCGATGACGCTAACCTCCACTATCCAGGGAAGCGACATCCATCTTAT
>NW_018164686.1:68900-121747 GCF_001263595.1 Phalaenopsis equestris
AAGTAAATGGACACAGATTAAAACCATATTATGAGGGTAAAAGACCAAATTTTAAAGAGGTTTTAATGATCAGTCAACCTGAATGACACCTGACTAGGTCGGGCTGACGACGTTAAGCCAAACGCTTTATGGGAGGCAACTCATTTCTATCTTTACTTTAATCGTGATCATAGTAGTTTTTATTTAACAGCCACTAAAAAACACCTTTAACCGCAATTTTGACCAGTCAACAGCCACAATTCATCATCCCCCTTTCCTTCCTCCATAAAACATCATTTTTGAACTAGGGCTTGAAAGATCTTAGATTGGGAGGCAATTCTCTCTCTCTCTCAATATGGTGATAGAGCTACTTGGTGGATGGTGGACAACAATGAACATAAGATTCGATCGATAATGTTGTTATTATTGATGTTGGAGAACGAGCACCCTTACTGGACGAGTAATGGTGAAATTTAGCATCGTTCGATGGTCGGAGATGTTGATTGTTGGTTGTCCTTGAAATTTAGGCATTAGAAGGTGGTTGATGTTGTTGTGTCTTTTAGAATTTTTTCTATAATTTAATTAGGTTGAAATTACTCCACGTCAAAAGAGACGGGTTGAGTTCGACGAGTCTTGCTTCGTCAATGTGATGGCTCTAACAAAATTTACTTCCATATTTAAAGGAAAGAATTGCATTAAAGATCGAGTTTTTCACGTATTCATATATCTCACACCTATACCTTTTCATAGTTGCGAACATAGGATCCAAATATTTACATCATATTAAAAATGCCAGTATCATTTATCTTTTATAAATTAGATACACTTTCATGTGTAAATTCTTCACACCAAAAATATTATAAATGTAAATATACAAATTTGAACGTTAGGTATATAAATACATATAATATGTGGTTGTAAATTTTCTCTTCTTTTTCATTTTTTAAATGTGTTTGTTTAAATAAAATCAATCTAGAGTACTCTTTCACTACAATTGAAAAATATCATCCTCATAAATTAGTCTATATTTTTATACAAAATTTTCTATTAGCATTATATAAGCTAGGAATTTTCTTCTCAACTCCTAAGCAGCATGGCTATTCCAACTAACAATATCACCCCACAGATAGAAAAGATATTACGTCGGGAGCAAGCAAGATACGTCTAGACAAAAGATGCAATATATCGGGGGCAATTTTTTTTTCATCCGCTCCATCCGGTGTATCACATCCGTTGTTTGAACATAGTTTTGCGCTCAAACTCCATACACAATATTTTCTCCAACAGATGACTTCAGAGCAAGAATGAGTTTACCCTATGAAATTAGTAAAGCTAATTTGAAGACTTATGAATCCCATGAGAAATGGAGAATTGGGAGTAGAAGTCAAGAACCTTCTACTAGTAGAGATGTTTCCTCTATAAGTTATGACCTTCCACCTTCTAGTTCCCCTACTCTCACTGATTTGATGGATGAGTTGACCTTGCAGCGGAAGAGCATAGAGCTGATAAATGAAAGGATTGGCAGTTTAGAATGTTGACACAATTACGATAGTGAGTACCTTCAGAGGCATTCAAATTTTGAGGTAGCTTATTATTAAGCTCAGGATCGACACTATAGAGGTGAGCCTGATGTTACTTTTCCCCAGCAAAGAGGCCTGCATTCTCATATTCCACATTTTACAACGCAGCAGCTCTGCTATTTTGATATATGCATCTAACATTTTCTAGATTCAACCTTTAGCTAACAGAGCCATGCCTAATGTTTTCATACCACAACAAATTAATTGTGATATTCTGACAGCAGCCCCTCTCCAGCATTGAGCGGTTGGCCATCTTCTGAAATATGTTTCTGGATGGAAATTTTCTTGTTGGATCAAAAAGATGAATGGAAGAAAGAACATCACCACCTCTTCTCAGACAAAGAAATCAGCTGAAAAGGAACAGAAGGAATATGTACAATTCAATAATATCATTCCAATAGATAAAAATTGAAAGGGAGATTTACATGCATACCACACAATTCCTAGGTATTCACATGTATAACACATAAAGTTTAATTTTACATTTATAATGCTTTGGTATCATAAACATATGCAAGAAAATGTATATTTCACTTCTAAAAATTTAATAATGTTAATTTTTTATGTGATGTTTTATGTAAATATGAAAGTTTGGGTGTTAGCCCAAAATTCTGATTTTCTTATCAATCTATTATGAGCTCAATCATTCACAATAATTGTCATTTTTGTCTACTCAAATCCATTTATTCACAGATCAGTCAACAGCCGTCACCAATTCGATTTAGTTCCCTTTTTCCATCGGCCCCAATAACGGTTGTATTAAACCTAGCTTTCCAATTACAATTTATGTAAACCATAAAGACTTACAAGAGAGAGAAATCATATGGAGTTGAGAAGCTTAGTTTTTTATTAATTATAAGCACAGATTAGCAGTTACCTGCATCCATTCCCCTTATATTTACCTCTAATCCTCATACTTCACTGAATCACATTAAACATTTCCTTGCTACAGATTGGTAGTTCCAAAGTTATCATTATGAATTCAAAGGTTTCCATCAATACATAACAATGTTATTTCAATTAGAACCCACTAATTCATTTTTATTTAATAATCAGTCCCGAAATCGTATGAAAAGAGTTTTTTAAAAAGCATAATAATCAAACAAGTTCCTAAATAAAGAAATAACTTTTTTTGTGAAAAGAAAACAGTTTGGAAGTTTAACCAAATGAGGCCATAATTTTTAATTTCAGACTAATTCTTAAGATGGGTATAAATAAAGACTGTTAAGATTGGCATAGTTCTCAACATAACTGTAGAAATGACAAACCTGGCGAGCAACTTGAACGAGTCGCCTATTATCTCGAGGTAAGTCAGTTGCCAAACTAGATTTCGAAGATACAGGCACTGAATTTTGCTTATCCACAGATTTTGGCTTCAAAGTTGGCTTTTTCTCAGCGAAGTTGATCTCATTTTTTGTAGGAGAAAATTCCTTCTTTCTTTTCCTCTGGAAGGTATATTTCAGGAATTTATCTGTTCCAGTTTGAGCAGTTCCATTTGCGATATCTTTGGTTTCAGTTTTTAGATCGTCCGAATTTTCTGTTAAATTTTCCTCTTCTTCCTTTGAATCTATCGCCACTTCTCTTCTATTTTCTACATCTTCCTCAATGGAAAATGTCCTTTCTAAGAAACGATCATTCGCATATTCACTGTTACTCAATGAATTCTGCAGAAATTTATCTTCACAAACAGACTGGTTTTGCTTCTGAAAGTTTTGGCAGGTTATTCCTTTGGAGCACTGCTTGATCTCCATTCGTTCCATCTTTATAGACGCATCCAATCTACATCTATTCAACATCAAACTTTCCTTTTCTGCAGAAATCTCTGCAAAACACTTTCTATCTTCTGTAGTTTCACCAATAAAAGGAGTTCGAGTTTCCTTGGGTGCTTCGGTTTCATTCCAATTATCATGGACCGTGAACTTAGAGCTAATGATACAAGACTTTAATTCATCTGAAAAAATACCATCAGGGAAAGCATTCGACTGGTTATTTATCATTCTTTTCTTTCTGGGTGACAAAAATCCATCGGAGGAAATAGAATAAACTTTCCCACTGCAACCTGGTTCTTGTTCAGTATCTACAGTGTGGCAGAAGCCTATTTCTTCCTCTGTCACTTTAAACATCAAAGCATCCTTAACCTGTGTTGTTCTATTATCTGAAATTGCAGAATCTGTTTTACAGGGAATTTGAAGATCAGGCCCCTTTGAAGATATCAAATCATGCTCCAGTGCATGGATTCGTTGGGTATAACCTTTCCTATAAAGCTCAGGTACTTTTCTCCATATTATAGAAGCCAAATCAGTGTTTCCTGGAGATTCACCCTCTGAAAATTCTTTAGGATATTCAGCTTTTTCAGCATTTCGAAGGCAACACAGATCGGTATCAGTGGTTTTCTGAGTCAATGATGTCATATTATTAGAGATAATTGGCATATTTCCAAGTCCATTCAAGTTACCAGAACTAGTTTCCTTCCCTACATTTTTGGATGCCATAAAGATTTCATTTATGTTTCCTTCACTCAATGGCCAAACTGAACCATTTTTTATTATCATCAATTCTTCCCTCACTTTTTTTAGATCTTCTCTAAGATCAACTATTGTATCCTCTGCTTCCCCAAGCTGAAGTTCAAGCTCGTCAATCTTCTTTGCCTGATACAAAGCTTCCTTCTCGGCTTCTCTAATCTGCAAAAGATAAGGGAATAATGTGGCAAAATCCCAATTTCAGAAATAATAATAATAATAACAATAATAGTAATTTACTTTTTAGAGCATCATATGGATAATTTTGGCTAAATGAAAACAAAATAAAGTTTAAATATAAATATTGTCATGCCGATGAGCACAAGTAACAGACTATAACAAGTTATTGCAAGAGAATTACCAACTCAGATGAATATTGCTGAACTACATCAGAATCAGAAATTATTAAGGTTGAATTTTGGACTATATTAAAAATCTAATCATGATTTATTCAAGGGATAACAATAATATTTTCTTCTAACAGCCTCTCCAACCGTGTTTAATTTTTTTTTAAAGATAGCAAATCTATCTAAAATAATTCTATTGATTATAAGCAGGGCACAACTGCATAAGACAGCTAAATACTCACTCCACAATGAGCTCGTTGGTATGGATCCCTAGCGTACACTACGCTACAAAAGGTATCATGTTTCTTTTCTCGACGTATACTAAGTTCATCACAGTGAAATATGAGAAATTTTTTAAATCTTTAGCTTTCTTCCATTCATGCGTCTAGAATTTTACTTTCATAAATAGTTTGGCAGGTGGCAAATTTACCACTTTATCCTGAATAAGCTTTGCTTTACAATCAGCTCCTAGGTGACCTCAATAGAAACTGAAAAGCCTTAATTTTTTTTTTTCCTAACAAATAATTCTAGTTACCATTCAGGCGTACTACGCAATTAAAAATATTTTAAAAACAACTCTAAATTTATAAGGCCTTAATTAAACAACTAAGCTATATCGTTTTCAATATTGGACAGCATCGTAACATTAAGCCTGGATGGCAAAACTTGAGAATGTTAAAATTGATCAGTGGTAAATCTATGGATTAAATGAAAACGACAATATTAAAGAGACAATTGGACAACACCTATAAAAGAAAAGAGAAAAATAGTAAAAGCTATACTTGGTCACCAAAACATTTCTACACAACTATTGGAATACCATAAGGTCATACTATTTGTTCACACTTCATGAATTAGAAACCGATATTGAACGTATATTAAAACATAGCCTAAATCTACACCAAAATCTGAATTTGAGCTTTTAATAGAAACAAAATTATTTCTTGATTATGAAACTGAAATTCCTGTAGAAAGTCCTAAATATGATTTCATATTACCAGAGCCAATGGACAAATAGGGTTGTAAAGTATCTATATTTGTGTTACCATGTGGAATAATTTAGGAAAGGATATTACAGGCTGAATCCGTCCCGCTCTCCTATTTCCTTACTTAGGAGGATCAAAAAAGTTATGTAGCTTTAATTAATGGAGGGGGTTTTCTCTCATGTTAAATACGACCTTATTGTATTTGAAATAGCAATTCATAGGTTACTGATTAATAATTTTAGCAAAAATTTATCACTTTTAATGTAAAAACAGCAAAAATGCTTTATTCTATCCAAAAGATAACTAACAATTGCTCAAAATCGAAAATTCCATAACAAAACAGTGGACAATATTAAAAATCAACAACTAAAGAAGTTCACACTTCAAAAAGTAAATGAGTGTACGAGTGTATATCACTTGACAAAAGTTTAGCCACCACATAAAATCAATGTCTAATAAATTAAAATGTCAAACCAAAGATAGAAATCACCTTAAAGAGAAGCAATAAACCTCAAACTGGGACGAGGAGTTTTGCCTCCAAAAGTAGTTTTCCAAATCTATGAAGCACTCGGAGAACTTAAATACAATAAGTCACACAACAAAAGAGGAAAGTTGAAAAATAAGTCTTCAGATTTCTATTTATAGCATTCTACTCTAGAATTTTCCACAAAGAAGTTAACACGAGAAGATCTAGCTATAGCTAGAATAGAAACAAACATCAGGTAGTAACTATTAGGGCTGTCAAAAAAACAAACTAAATAGTTCATGAACATAGATTTGGAAAACTCTATCTGTTGATTGCTAGTTTTATGTATCGTCCTAAATCGAGCCAAATATAGATTTGGAAAACTATCCTAATGTTTGACTCGATTTAGGACGATATTAATTTAAGTTAACTCTTGTCAATTTTATTAATTAGGGCTTAGATTTGTGTAATGATGATTTACACAAAAAACCTAAAAAGATATGAGTTTTACGTCGAGTGACTACCTCAGAATCTTAAAATAAGTTAGGACATATTGCATATCGGGGCTATGCAGGAACCTAACAAAAAAAAAAGGATTAGTTAACCTAAATCCTAAGTTAGTTAATCCTAAATACATAGGATTAGCTAAGCCTAAATCCTAGATTAGTTAACCCTAAATCAGTAGGATTAGTTAACCTAACCCTAAATCAATAGGATTAGTTAACCTGAACCTTAGGTTAATTAACCCTAAACTAATGGGATTAGTTAACTTGAACCCTAGGTTAGTTAACCCTAAACCAATGGGTCTAGTTAACCTCAACCCTAGGTTAGTTAACCCTAAACCAATAGGATTAGTTAACCTCAATCATAGGTTAGTTAACCCTAAACAAATAAGATTAGTTAACCTAAACCCTAGGTTAGTTAACCCTAAACCAATAGGATTAGTTAACCTAAATCTTAAACCAATATGATTAGTTAACCTAAACCCTAGGTTAGTTAACCCTAAATCAATAGGATTAGTTAACCTAAATCTTATCAGGTTAGTTAACCCTAAACCAATGTGTTTATCCTAAAATGCTTAACCTTAAGGTTAGTTAACCCTAAACCATCAGGATTAGTTAACTTAAGTCTTATGTTAGTTAACCGTAAACTAATAGGATTAGTTAACCTAAACCTCATGTTAGTTAACCCTAAACCAATAAGATTAGTCAACTTAAGTATTAGGTTAGTTAATCCTAAACCAATAGGATTAGTCGACCTAAACTTTAGGTAAGTTAATCATAAATCAATAGGATTAGTTAACCTAAACTTCAAGTTAGTTAACCCTAATCTAACCCTAATTTTTAGGAAAAGCAAACCTAAATCATAATTTAGCCTTAAGCTAAACCTACCCTAAGCCTTAAGTCAAAACCTAACCCATAGGTTAAACATAGAAGAACCTTTTAGATATAACCTTAAACCTAAATTAAACCTAAATCCCTTAACTTGAACATCAATTAAGAAATAAAATAAAACACATCGGGATGGGTAAAATTTACATAAAACATATTAAAACTTAAACTTAAACCAAATCAAATGTAACAAAGCTTTAAATGTCAACAAAGCTTTAAAGCATGGCTTTGATGTTAAGTCAGCTTCGAAGTCGTCAACTTCACATAAGTAATAACAATATAAATAATAACAAGTGAATAAAACACTTAAAATCCGACAATAAGATGTAAACAACCTAAAACATTTCAGCCCTAAAATCAATAAAGTAATTCAAGAATTAATCAAATTTTAATCACAAAGATCACATAACACAGCTTAAACCATTTTCACTCTAGTTCACGAAGATTTCTTCGACGATGCATTCTGTAGATGTTGACAAGAATCTTCCGGTCCTGATGAGTAACCACCTTTCGGACTAAGCCAACCAGCGACCCGGGACGACGGAGCCATAAACATCTTGATTGGGTTACCACTAATTAAATAATTAAAATTTAATAAAAAAAATTAATAAAATATTATTTTTTTATTCGTTCTATTTATTGATTTTTGTATCTCAATGTATGTTTTTACTGCTTTTATCAAAATAGAATGCATGTGTTAAAGACAAATAATGAAGAAATAAAAGTTGCTTAGATTAAGAATAACCAAGAAATCATAACACTAGGGAATTACTGAGCTTAAGTGAACTTAGCATTGGCTCAGGTTTGAATTATACATCCACTACTCTTTAATTAATTCACTATAAAATTATCGAAATAAATAAAACTTTTAATAATAAGATTGGAAGACTTGAAGACTTGAAGACATTTCAACAAGGAACTTGGAGCAGACTTCTTGGGCAGCTCCTTCAAGACATTTATTTAGTTTAAATAATAATCCTTAGGATTCTGAGGTTGTCTTTTATGACATAAAACCTCTCTTTTTGTTAGGCTGCATAGTCCCGATATGCAACATGTCCTAACTTGTTTTAGGATTCTGAGGTAGTCACTCGACGTAAAACCTCATATCTTTATAGTCTTTTAGTGTAAATCATCATTACACAAATCTAAGCCCTAATTAATAAAACTGACAAGAGTTAACTTAAATTAATATCGTCCTAAATCGAGCCAAACATTAGGATAGTTTGGAGGATTACCAAAAACCTATTCTGGACTTATAATCTCTACTACTTTTCTTCCTTTGATTCTTCAAATAAAATCTTTCACCTTTGAACAAATCCCTATTGGAAATTTCACAATCATGTTCGTTGAAAATCCTTCCTTTTGAATTAATGAAAATAAAAGATTTCTGATTTTTATTGAGAGTTTTCTTAAGTGATTCATTCCCTTAAGATGTAATTAACTATAGGGGTTTGCGCTTATAGGGAACTTAAAAAAACCCAGACTTAAAATAAATCATATTTGACTCCCATATCGAATAGAGGAATCTATCGGTCATCATGCAAACTTGCAAACTTGCCATGCAAACTTGCAGATCAAACGGAAGTCATTTATTTCTATAGTTTATTTAATTAAGTTTATTATCAAGTAGTGTATTATCTTTCAGGGTGATATATTACTCGTAGTTAACTCAATTATTCAAACTGTAGGGAATCAATGAAATCAACTTGAGCTCATTTTCTTCAAATTAAAATACCTAATTTGTAAATACTATATTACACTAAATTAAATCGCACCCAGCCGTATGGCGATCAACAAATTCAAACCTAGCCAAACCAGCCGGTGGCCTAGCCAAGCCAACCGGCTCAACCTAGAGAGGCTGAGCATGATTTTAGTGCTCAGGTAGAGCCCACACAACCGCTAATCACGTAAGAGAGGAGAATCAAGGGGGGTTTGGGGGAACAATTTGAAAGGGCATCTTCTCTTGTATTTATTAGGGAAAATTTGCAATAGTTTGTTTTATATTTTGATTTGCTATAGTTTTTCTTCTTTTTATGTTCCTAGCAGCGTCTAGGGTGTGTGAAGAGACGATCTACCTCTCAAATTATAGATCAACCCTTGTATCTTATTTATTGCTTTGATATTAATCAAATTAGCTCCATATTGGATTTTACCACATATTTAATGCTATTTGCTCCCTGTCTTTTTGTTATGGATCGTATCATGATAATAATTGGAAACCATGCAGAAACACCAGATGGATACGGATGTCATTCTAAATCTTGAATGCGCTAATACAAATTACAGAGTTACCCTTAAAGGCTATTCAAAATACTCAAGTACGCATCACATTTGCAGAGGCATCAACATCATAGGCATGTTTTACACAGAATAAACTAAATTAAAATGAAACACATTGATACAACTCACTGAAAATAAAATATATTATTATAACTAGTATGACTCATCACCTTTTTAGACGTTTGATGCAAGACACTGTGAAATTTCCATCTTATCTAAACGTCTTCAAAAAAAATAGATTCAACAAATAGAACACTTGAAATTCAAGTTAATCTGAGCATAACTACTATGATCTCAATTGAATAGTTCATGGATGATCAGATGTTGTTTTTTCAAGCCAATATTATCCATAATTGCTTCAGGAAAAAGCTGAATATTTTTTTCTGGTTAGGACGTACAATGTGAATTCACAAAAAGGATCAGGGGTTCTTACATAAAGAGCACAAAAAAAACATTGCCATTTACAAAACAAGCACCTAGGTAATTTTTTGAACTATCAAACCGATGCATTTACATGTGCAACGATCAAACCATCCTGAATTGATAAATATGAAAACAATGGGTTGGGGTTTTATCAAGGCCTTTAATATTTGAGTGAGAATTTGAAAAATGGATGAAAGAGGGTGCTTGAATAATAAATAGCAATGTTTTGGGTGTCCTGTATGTAATCGCCCCAAAGGAAAAAAAAAGAAAGAGAAGAAAATTCAAGATATTGACAGCAGCACAGCAAAGATTATGAAATAAAGTTAAATAAAGTATGTTAAAGACCGACTTATACCACGACTTATCGAAATTTTCAATTTCTACATGTTGGTCCCAATGCATAACAAAATTGTATATGGCCTTACCTACCTAGCATTTAATTTCTTAAAAGTTTCAGAAGGAAAACTCTTTGGATTCAGGTGTGCCATTATCTTATATACTCGATATTTCACAACATTTGTGTCCATCAAACAAAAATATTATAATTGTAATAATTAATAAATAATCCCCTGCAAAAAAAAATCATGCAAATCATGTATATACCACGGAAATTCACTAAAGCTTAGATTCAACAAGAAGTTCAGTACGATCTATGAGTTTATTAGGCAAATAACATTTGCAACTTCAAATAAAATCGTGCTTATACCACTAATAGATAAATTATATACAAACTAAGTCAATCGTATATCTATCCCACCCAAATCTATACTTCTAAGTTAAGCAACATAGCAAATCACCAAGACTCCTATTCACTATCGAATAAACATTTATTTGTGGGTGATAGACAATTAAAAAATGGGGCATTTACATACATAACACACAATTCTTATCTATTTACATATCTCACAGCTAAACTTTCATAATTACACACATAGCACTCAAATATTTAATATCACACCATAAATAGTACTATTACAACTTTTTAAAAGTGAAATACATCTTTTCATGCATACCTAAGTGTTACATGTGTAAATACATAAGTTTAGTGCTTAAAAGTTTAGGTGTGAGGTATGTAAAAACATAAGATTGTGTGCTAAGTATGTAAATTTCCCTTAAAAATTGGATTCCAATATTTTCCTCATAACTATTCAAAAATAACTAAAAAAATTTACATCTCTATTACATAAAAATGTTTTGGATCAATAATGCAATTTAACCACTTCACTAAAATATAATTTTGTTATATGAGACATGTAAATAATTTTAAAATATTAAAGAAAATAAGCCATCTTTGAAAAAGTAATTAACCATAACAAAGAAGGAATTATGACTCAATAATATTTGTGATAATGCTAATATGAAGTTCAAGCTTACCTTCTCCCAAGATTTATATGGAACAAGTATTGTGTATAAAGCCAGCGATATGTTTTTCTAGAATTTAGGAATAGAGCAAAATGATATTATTCAACAGTAAAAGGGGTATATATCCATGATACAAGGGTTTAGAAAAGGAAAGATATAATACCAAAATCTTTCCTAATAACACCCAAAAGATAGAAAAGAAATACATAAATTAGGAAATACATATAAAAGAAAATAGCATGAAAGGTAACAAAATAAATAGAAATAACTTATAATACTTGCCCTCAATTTAAAACATAGATGTCAACCATATTAAACTTGGATTTGAAGTCATCAAACAACAGTCGAAGAAGGTTTTTTGTGAAAATGCTTGCGAGTTTATCACTAGATGAGACAAATAGAACACAAATCTTCCTGGAATCGAGCTTCTCCTTGATGAGACAATCAATCTCTACATACTTGGTACGATCATGCTAGATTGGAGTATGAGCAATGCTAATTGCGGCTTTATTATCAAAGAACAACTGTAAAGGAGCAGAGACCGACATAGGCAATTCGTGGAGCATGATGCATAACCAAAACGCTTCACAAATTTCCAAAGACATTGAACGAAACTCGGCATTTGTATTGCTTCGAGCAACCACCAACTGTTTCTTGCTTTTCCAGGTGATAAAATTACCCCACACGAATGAGCAATACTCCGAGGTAGATCGGTGATCATGGATAGATCTAGCCCAATCAACAACCACATAAAATGCAATAGAACGAGAGGTGTGACACGAGAATAACAAACCCGAGCCATGTGTACAATTTACGTACTGGAGGATCCGGTGAACAACTGTGAGATGATGCTTATAGGGGTCATGCATGACTAACTTACAATACCTATCGCGTAGCGAACATCGGGACGCATATGGGCGAGATAATTGAGTTCCCCACAAGGCGCTGAAAGTGTGGAACAATATTGGGAACATTAGTTAATTTCTCATTGGGGTCCATTGAAACAACCACTAGTTTGCAAATTAGAAGGTTTTGGTCTCTGTCAATAGGTTCATCACATATTTGCGCTAGGAAAGGCAAATGCCCCGACAAAACCGGGCAAGTTACATGCCTAATAAGTATCGGAGAGACTCCAAGTCCTTTATTTCAAAGGATGCAACGAGGATGCCTTTAAGAGATTCAAAGGTTGGTAATCCATTATTTGTGAGCACAATATCGTTGAAATAGACAATAAGGATGGCAATTTGGTCACTACAGGAAAGTCGAAAGAAGAGAGTATGGTCAAATTGAGTCTGAGAGAACCCATGACCCGTTAAACTTGTCGAACCAGGCCTGAGGGGATTTCTTCGGTCCTTAGAGGGACTTCTACAGTTGACACATTTGTTCCTGAGAAGAAGTAGAGTCAAAGCCTAGCGGCAGAGACATGTACACCTCTGTGAAATCGCTATTAATGAAAGCATTCTTAACATCCAGTTGGAGTAAGAGCCAGTCTAAATTCACAATGAGGAATAACAGGAATTGAATGGTGCTCAGTTTCGCAACCGGAGCAAACGTCTCGTCATAGTCAACTCTGCATGCTCGTGAGTAGCCTTTGGTGACAAACCGTGTTTTGTTAGGTTTAAAACTTCCATTAGAGTTAAATTTGGTGATGAAGATCCACCGACAACCAACTGCTTTCTTTCCCCAAAGAAAATCAACAGTAACCCATACATGATCTCAGTGAAGGTCATTCGTCTAATTAATTGTTGCAGCCTTCCATAAAGGGTCCACTAATGTTGCCTCAATAGTGGATGGAAGACGATGATCCTTCAAGGAAGTGGCAAATGCTTTGTAAGTCGGCGACAAGTTGTGGAATAAGACATTTTGTCATAGAATAAAGAGAGCAAGTTTGATTGCATACCTCAATGGTAGAACTCACCTTCTCATTTGAAGCAAGAGTAATCTCCGCAACCAGGGCGGATTCCAAGTCTTGAAAAGAGGTAGCGGGCTCAAGAGTAAGGAGATTGGGACAGGTCTCCACCGAGGGTTTGATGCGTCAAGTATAGACACGGAGAGTGGGTGGAGGAGATGTTAGTCTGGTAGATGGTCCATCTAGTGAGACAGATGGTTTTTCGTGAACAGTGGTGGAGTGGGTGCATATCTAACAGAATCGGGAAAGGAGTAGTGTCCAAAAAATCTAGCTCCCCCCCCCCCCCCCCCCTCACCACACCCCTCAAGGCAGTGTCAGGAAATAGGGAACAATTTCAAAGAAGAAAACATCAACATAGAGTTCATTTGTGATAGGATCGAAGCACCGATAGCCCTTTAAGTGGCAAAATAACCAAGGAAGATACACTTGATTCACCAGAAATCATGCTATGAGTTGGGGAAGTGTTTCAAACAAATGTCGTGCACCCAAAAATTTTGGGGTCTAAAGTGGAGGACCAATTGGTAGGAATACAAAACCTCAAGACTGCTAACGTGATACAAAATTTATGGAGATTCTATTGATGAGATATGTGGAGATGAGTACAATATCATTCCAAAACCGTTTAAGGACATTCGATTGAAACATAATGGAACGGGCAACTTCAAGAAGGTGCTAGTTTTTCTGCTCGTCTACCTCATTTTATTGAGGAGTATCCGTACGGAAGTTGTGAATGAGAATGCCCTTACTTACAAAAAAATCCCCTAATATAGAGTTAAAAAATTTACAGTCGTCATCAAAATGAATGAATGAATGAAAATTTTTTGAAGCTGACTACAGCTTCAGATTTATCTTTTAAGAAATAAACCTACGTCATTCGAGTATGATCATCAAACAAAGGAAACACCGTTTATTGGTGTAACTAGACGTTCAAGAGGAGTCCCCAAGAGTCATTATGAATTAGTGAAAAAGATGTGGAAGGAGTGTAAAAGTGTGGTGGATATTATACTCGATGATGTTTAGCTAACTGCCAAATCTTACATTTAAAACTAGATAAATTTTTATTAATAAACAACAAAGGATAAATTTTTTTAAAATATTGAAAACTAGAATGACCCAAACGACAGTGTAAAAGCATAATAAGACATTCAATGGATTGAGAAAGTCTACAACTACTTTGTCGGCACTATTTTGGTTGGAGGAGTTGCTCGTTGGAAGCTGTCAGAGCCGCCGGAATCGAAATATATATATATATATAATTTAGAAAAATATTAAATCAAACTGATCTCATATCTTTTATAGTTTAAATGAAAGAGCACTATGTCTCAAACCCTGTATCTATCCCGAAGGATAAACACAAGACTTGAGGATGAGGCTCCATCAAATAAAATAAGAAATATATGACATTTGTTTGGTCTGTGAAACCATTTTATTTGCCGACAAGTTCCCTTATTTAATACGAAGAATAAAATAGGGCTTATATTATGCTGGGTTCTCAAAAAAGCTTCCTATAAGGCCAAACCCCTATAGTTAATTACATCTTAGATAATCGAAGTCACCTAAGAAAACTCTCGATAAAAATCATGAAAAATTATCTTCAAAGAGGTTAAAAGGATAGGACTTTTCAACGAAAATCAGACAAAGAAGAGTGAAAGGGGAATGACTCAAATTTGGAGTATTTTTTGTTGTAGAGTCCAAAGGATGAAGAATTAGGGGGTGTCATAGATCTGGAGGAGAGCCTCGGTGACTTACCAAGCTATCCTATGGTTTAGCTTAGGGGAGAAATTAATTGAATGTTTTATCCTGCCAATTTTATCACTTTAGGGCTTACAATTGTATGAAACGATCACACAAATAACCTGGAAGATAGGAGCGTTTAGGTCATCACGAATGACAACTTCGGAATCCTAAAACAAGTTAGGGCTTAAATTGTACAGCAGAGTCATACAAAGGCTTAACGATAAGTTGAAGATTTATGTTGCACTAGGCAAACAACCTCGAAACCCTATGATTTGTTGTTTAATTCTAAGGAAGGAATGATTTAGCTGAGTAAAACATGTTTTGTTGTTGAAAATGGTTGTGCTGCCCACAATGCTAGCTCCAAGCTCCTCGTCGTAGCACCTTCGAGTTCGATGTTAGTTTTAAGTGTACATTCAATTGTTGAATCAACGATCTGTTGTCTTGTACCTCCTATGAAACCAACTACTGACCTCATATTCTAAGGTATAGTGAGTAAGGGAAACAATAGGAGGTACAAGTATAATGACAGAAATTAAAAAAAAAGTTACCATGTATTGTATCAACAAAAGAACTGCCACCAAGAAAACTCAAGAAAGAGCGGCAAATGACCCACGACGAAAGAAAACTCGAGAAAATCGGCAAATGACTCAACGAAAATCTCAAAGTAAAACAACAAATGGCGACCTAAAGAAAGTCACCGAAAACACGGGAAGATCTCGAAAAAAGACCACGAGTGCTTTACCAAAAGTTCCAATAAAATCACATGAAAAATCCGGAGAAAGAAAACCGCAAGCACTCAGGTCGGGGCTAGGCTCAGATATTATATATTTATACTCGATGGACGTCGAAGGCTACTATCAGTCACCCGGATGTATAGAGTCTGCCACTCAACTAGAAGAGTGTCCTACTAAACCCAACTTAGGAGATTACTCCTTAGTCCGGTACTGGTAATCGACAAGTGGACAAACAAACTACAATATATTTAAAATTTATATTTTAGCACGCACATGGATTTCAGACATACGAAAGAAAGTTGTATCAATTTTGTAGTGAAATTTTTTTTATTGTATATGTTCTTATCAAATCTGTTTCTTATCAGTTTTGAAAAGTATAGTTAGTTGTCCACGAGTCGATTACGCCGTCGGGCGTAGGACTGCCAACAACCTAAAAAGGTACGTGTCCCCCGCTAGTCTTGTGTCGATAAATGATATTATCATCCTACAGTTCATCGGGTCCCTGGGTTGGGTCCTGATGTCATAGGATGAAATATCAATCCGCTCTACCACCGGTGTGTCTTTGTCATCACCGCCCTAAGCCCCAAAACAAAACCGACCTACTTGCGACCTTGCTTGATGTTTTCATATATAACAAAAAACTATATATGCGCACTTATGTATCAGACATAAGCACCGAAAACCTAAACCAAGAAGCATGAAAAAAAAGAATAAAAATAGGGGTGAGAGAGTAGAAACTGATCCACCCAAAAGATCGAAAAGACGAAGGATGAATCAACCCTCAAAACTTATAACGAAAAGATTCGAAAAGAAGAGCCCAAGGTCCTTGAATCAATCTCATACGGATATCATTTTCTCAAATTTTATAAATGGATCAACCCAAGAAAGGTATCCCTTCCAAATCTTGTTTCGAACAGGTCGAAACGGGTCCACATCAATATTATAATTGTACAAACAACTCCACTGCCTACATGTTCACATACCCAAGCCTGAACTCGAACGCGGCATTTATGTTATCCAAATTTTAATGTCAAACCTCCAAGTCCTTCCCAAACGACAATCTTATGAATTTTTCAAATCTTTCATGAATCTGACTCATATCAACCTTATTCTTCCTCAAAATGAAGTTGTAAGAGTCTTTCATATTTCACAAATCAAACAAAGGAAATAATCTAGGGGACGACAACCTTCTAAACTTCCAAAAATCATGCCAATATCAAAATCATTTAATTCCAATCCTTATCAAAAGCTTCTCATGTCAAGTAAGCACGAAATCATCCAGATAAAACCATATAAATGCTCACGGTCAGAGGCAACAGAGAAGGAGAGCCACCAGCCCAACTTATCTCATAGAGCAATCACAAGGTGAGGCTCACGACCAAGGCAACAAGAAGAATACCACAAGGGCAGCTACTACAACGTAAGATCGACGACCAAGGTAGCAAGAAGGAGACCACAAGGGCAGCTACTACAACGTAATCTCACAGTCAAGGTAGCACGAAAAAAAGACCACAAGGGCAGCTCACATCTCAAACTCACGGGTAGGGGCAGCAACTATAAAGAGCAAAAATCAAACCCCAAACCAAAATTTTTAATTATTTGGAATAGATCTCCACATATATTCGAATAGGGGAAGCCAAGGGGGGCTAAAGCCGAGCCCAACGAAAGGGCAAAAACATAGCTGCATTTTAACCAAAACGAGCCTAACAGAGGGGGCCAAATATAGAGCAATATTCCAAGTAAAACCCAACCTTTAAAAAGAACCGAACCAAGCCAAATTTAAGGTGAAACCGAGTCTGATCTCAGGCCAAACTGAGCCCTTCCTCAAGCCAAACCGAAGCCAGTATAAGGTCCCAAAACCGAGCCCAACATCAAGCCAAAACCGAGCCTAGCAAGGCTAAAACCGCAGCCAGAACAAGGTCTAAAACCCACAAGGTCCAAAACTGAGCCAAGGTCCAAAACCAAGCCACAACAAGGCTAAAACCGCAGCCACAACAGAGCTAAAATAGAGCCACAACATCAAGACAAAACCGAGCCCAACATCAAGCCAAAACCGAGCCTAGCAAGGCTAAAACCGCAACCACCCAAGGCCAAAACCGAGCCACAACAGGGCTGGGCCAAAACCGAGCCCGAGAAATGGGTCACAACAGAGCTATAGAACTTAGATCTTGTAAAGCCTTAAGCCTAAAAAATTTCTTGCACCAAGCACATGCTTCGAATAAGAACATGTAATAGGAAAATAAATAAGTATAAATGAATTCCTAAAGCCAACATGTCTCAGCATTGAAATGAATTTCATCATTTACTTGAACAAGAATATCACTAATAAAGAGCTTCAACGCTTCATTTCTAGCATTTGTTCCAAATAAGTAAATATCATCGAAGAGCAACAACTAAAGCTTCCAAACTTCCATTTATCATGCATTTCAGATTTTACAAATAAACCATTCAAAGACACAAATAAGTTTCAGATTTTACAAATAAACCATTCAAAGACTCATATTTTGCAAATAAACAACCGATGAATTTCAGATTTTGCAAAAAGAACGCCACACAACTTCAGATTTTCATGAATAAGTCACCCACAGTTTCAAATTTTCACATATAGGCCACCCAAAATAAAATTTCTAAAAGCCTCGATTTTAAACCACCAAAGCGAAGAAAAACCACAACCCCGAAGTTCCAGATTTCATAAATCCGCTCTCGAATTTTTAATTCTAGATATTCCATAAACAAAAGCGTTGAAGTTTTTTATTTCTATAAACTCTATAACTTCCAATTGATATATAACATATAACGAAAGTTTCTTTGAACCAAATCGTCAAGTCATAAAACTCTAAAATAGTGAATAGCATGCAAGAATAAAACCGAATCCGCAAGCTGCAAGACATTTCACAAATTTATATCATGCAACTTAAGCAAAGAAAGACAACCCGGGGAGCCGAATCGAACCCCCAAAACATGCATATAGCAGAGGAGATAAATCAATGTAGCCTCCTATATGCAGTTTGAATAGGAGAATAACAGGGGGCAGAGAAACAAAGCTAAGCTTCAAAGCAAAAGTTTTAGCATCGCTCAACCATAAATATCATCACTTACACATGCTCCAAAATAAAGAAAAGCCACAGTAGGAAACGCTACAAGGCCCTCTAGGTGACTCCAGATTTTCACAAATCAATCACCCAAGTTCCATATTATTTTTTTTTAAACACGAGGATTTGCATAAGGTGCATAAAGGAAGGATTCAAATGTCTCACCACTAACTTTGATGCAAATATGGTGAACTAGATTTCTTTGCATCATTTCAACAAACACCTAGCATGCAACTATAAACCCATCAACTTAAGATTAAAAGACTTCATTCATTTTTTTTTATTCTCAATCATCCAAATAAAGGCATCAAGAAGAACTGCAGCATGAAAGGGAAAATACCACGTCAAATGGCTAATGAAGAGAAAAAAAAGAAGGAATAGGTTACCACTTGACATAGAGCACACAAGAAGAGCAAGATAAACTCTAGAAGCAATCCGACAGCACCTCCCCCTTCTCCAGTAATTTCGGCTAACCTAAAACCTCCCCAAATGGGGCTTCTTATAGGCAAGAGGGAAAGGAGATGGAGAGAGATCTCTTCCTCGCGTGCGGCTCGAAGAGCCGAGCGGAGCAGGATGCTCCCCATGCGGGCGGCTCGAGAAGTAGCAGAGGGGCAGGAGATCGCAATAAGGGATAAGGGATGGGCGTTTGTCGTGTCGCGAAGGAGATGAGGGAGAGAGAGGGGTTTGTTCGGGCGTGCGAACGGGAGAGGGGGAGAAGCCGTGAGCGAACCTAGAGATTTTTAGAGAGAGAGGAAGAAAAGAAAAAAAAAAGTTATATATTACAATAATAATAATAGTATTATTATTATTATTATAATAATAAGTTCTATTTTGTGCATCTTCTCCCGAACATGTCATCGTCGTGCAATGAACATCTCCCTTAGGCAAAACCGACATTCCGGACGCATCGGCGTAGTCCGTTTCGTCATATGGGGTCGTCCGGGCAACCTCATCGCCGATCGGATCAAAAAAGCGTCAAATTTGATTCCCGACAAGATTTTAGTTTGGGCTCAATTGATCAGGTTGGTGTAGATGATTGTCATGAGACGTTTAGAAAAGGTTCGAAGTGATTTTGAGTTGGTTGGGAGGGTCAATTTAGTGGATTTTGGTCACTTAGCCAATTTCGGGGTGTTGGGTTAGACTTGGTTTGGGTTAGGTCAAAATTGATGATTCAAAATGGTCTAAGGAAATGTCATGAAGGGTTCTCAACATCAATTGGGTGTCAATTTTGGGGTTAGCATTCAATTTGGTGGAATTTGGGGACATAGTCAATTTGTAGTCAATTTGCATAGTCAATTTGGGGCAAATTTGGGGATTTTGAATGTGGGTTGACATCGAGTGAAATTGAGGCTTGACCAGGGCCAATTGAAGGTTCAATTTGATGTGTAGAATTGTTATAAGAGTTTAGGATTCAAATTGGGGCAAATTGACATCAAATTGAGGTCAATTAAAGTGTCCAAATTGGTTTCGGGGACAAAAGACTGAATTGGTTAATTGGTGAATTGAGGTGTCAATCATCCTGATTTGAGCCACGAACCAATAGAATCTTCATTTGGGTCCTCTATGTACTGGTGCTAGCTAAACTCCGACCTTAGGCTAGAGGGTCTAGGAGATCATCTACATGAGTCTCCCAAAGGGTCAAGGAATGAAAGTCAACAAGTTTTGGGTTCAGGGTTGTGAGTGAACGGGAGTGAAAATGAGTGACAGTGAGTGCACAGTGAGTGCAAGTGAGTGAAGCAAGTGAGTGAACAGTGAGCGCAAATGAGTGAAACAGCTCCAGACCAACACCTAGGGTCAATCCTAAAGTCAAGCATTCCTATGGGAACTCATCTTGAGTTTCCCTATATTGACCCCACCTACTAAGTGCTAGAGCTTAGGACCAATATGTAGAACTTCAAGTTGAGCAAAGAAAAGTTTAGAATTTATAAAGGTGAGGATTCATTTTCTAGTTCTCTAGGAATAGTCAACAGAAAATTTTTATGGCTAGACCCTAGGCTACTAAAGAGGAAAAACTAAACCTCAACCAAAAATAAGGTCAACATACTTGATAGAGTGATCTCGTCAACACTATTTTTCACTTGGAAAAAGTAGAGCCCAGATACCCGCTTAACAATTTCAATCATGTTCCCCAAAAGACGATCCTGAAAGATATAATTAGAAGAAAAATGAGCAACACAATCAATGTAATATGTCAACTTATTGACTGACAAGAGGTTACACTTTAAAGAAGATACATATAACATAGGTTCTAGAGTCAAGTCTGTTGTTAGAACAACAGACTCTTTACCCAACTAGGAGAGCCATCAATAATTTTAACGATACCTCTCCCAGAGCACAAAGAATATGTTAGAAAGGCATGAGAACATCCGGTCATACGGTTCAAGACACATGAATCAATAATCCACGGACTAGAAACAAAAACAAAGAGTGTCATCGAAATGCTACCCTGACAAACATGGGAGGTCGACGGGCCGGAAGAGAGCTGACTAGATTCCAAATAATTTGATCAAATGCACTATCTGACTCTTAATATATTCTGGTGATTCTGGGATGTTCTGAGTGGGAGGCGGTTGTACTGTCGTGACTTTTGAGGTCGTAGAAAGACCCTTAGCAACAGAGGATTTGGTTGAAGGTTTATTAGCCGGTTTCCTGTGGAGCTTCCAACACTCGTGACGGGTATATGATTGGATTTGTGATAGTAATCACAAGAGTAGTGATTGACCCGTGATGACGTGGAGGAGGGTTATTAGAGACCAAGGTGGGCGGCTCGGCTAAAGGAGTTGAAGTGCCGACCATGAAAAGTCTTTGGCTTTCTTTGCACCATACCACGGTAATGCGTACAAGTTGAAGAAAGGGAATCTCAGCCAAGAATACGACCTTGGAATTTGTCAAGGTCCTTATTTAAACCCGTCCGGAATTGGAACACAAAATCTTTTTCCACAACTTTTTGGAAGAGGAAAAGAACAGTCGGAGAGTCTCATATGTAGTCATAGTAGAGATAGCTTGTAGGGTGTTTCCACGAGAGAAAATTGTTGTAATCTGGGAGGCACAACAATTCGATCCTTGCAGGGAAGACCTACAGGTCCAGCAGCAAGAAGGGCCAACAGGGAGGAAGAGCGACCGAAAGCCTACAGGGGAAGACCACAGAGGTAGTTTTGGCTGCTAATGTAAATTTTGAAGCTCTAGTACCATGTAGAATTTAGGAATATAGCAGAATGATATTATTAAGCAGCAAAAAGGGTATAAATATATGATATAAGGGGTATATTAAATGAAAGATATAATAACCATAATTTTCCTAATAACAACTAAAATATAAAAATGAAAGATATAAACTAGGAAATACATATAAAAGGAAATAACGGGAAAGGTAAAAAATAAGTAGAAATAACTTCTAATAGTTCTGCATTCTGATACAATTTGGAAAACATCTCAGGGTTTGTTTGGGCAGCTGTAGCTTATTAACAGCAGTTGAACAAGATAAGCTGTTGATCCAGATAAGTTGGTTGGTTGTTTAATTTGTGTTATTGGAAAATAACTAATTTGCAGTTGATCTGTAGCTTATTAACAGCAGTTGAACAAGATAAGTTGTTGATCAGATGTTGATCCAGATAAGTTGGTTGGTTGTTTAGTTTGTGTTATTGGAAAATAACTAATTTGCAGTTGATTGTAGATAAATGATCATTCTATCATTGTGCATTAATCTTGTTTGCAACAGAACTATCATAGTAATATATTTGATACTTGAAAAATAAAAAATCACTTTATAACAGTAAAAAAAATAAGATACACACCTCACATAACACCACCAAGTCACAGACCCAAGCCCGTGCACAAAACACTCCCAAAGCCACCAAGAAGCATGTCACCCACACCCACCAACACAACCTCTAAAAGCACCAACAGGCACATCACCCACACCGACCAACACAGCCTCCACATGCCACAAACACACACACACTCACATGCCACCAACAAACACATCACACACACACACACACACACTCACATGCCACTAACAACCCACAGACCCAAGCCATGCACGACACACACCCAAAGCCACCAACAAGGACATCAACCACAACCTCCAACACGTCCTCCAGCCAAAGCAACCATAGCAAAGGAGCAATCCTAAATAGCCATTCGAAAAGGAGAAATCATGCAAAGTCTTATTCACCCAATTTACTTCAAAATTATCTAAAAAATGTCAAAATATCCTAAAGGAATCCACAAAATCGGAAAACCATTGCAACCGTTGCATTAGAGATGTTCCAACCAAAAAACCCACAAAATCAGAAAACCATTGCAACCACAAAATTGGAAAGCCATTGCAACCCCTAAACCCGCAAAATGCATATAGAAAAACATTGTACTAGAGATGTTCCAACTAGAAGTGAACCATCTCACCAACAAGAACCCAGCAGAACACAGGACGGGCGAAGGGAGGAGACGGACAGAAGGATAGAGGAAAATACCAGAGGGAAGCCAACTCGGGAATTTCGGAAAAGAGAGGATGGAGAAAGGTTCTCCCGAGATCCATCGTTAGGAGCAACTGAGGGAGAGGCGAGGGAGAAGCGGCCTAGGGCAACATTGGTTGAGCGAGGGTGATGTACAAAAGGGCATGGGAGGAAAAAAATCCTCGACTCGGATTGAAGACGCGGGCTGCAGGGTCGATCCTGCAGCCGCATTTATTACAAAAAGCCAAATGACTGTTTTCCATTAAGCTCCCCGAACACATGAAACAAACGCAACGGCGACGTTTTGAAAATGCTGCTCGCGGTTATAAGCTGCCCCAAACAGGGCCTCAATTTAAACTTGGCTTATATTGCATGTCCTCATTCAAAGCTACAGTTACTCTAGAATGCCTCCAACATGTAAGTCCAATACAAGGAAATATCATAAAAATGAATCACGAATCCAAAGTTCTATGAAGAGAAAAATCATCTTTAATGAAAAAATCCTTATTATACATGAATGAAGAGCAACTTAAATTGTTATGAAATCCTGATAATTTGTGTAGTCTTCCTTAATAATCTCAAACTTATTGTCTGAACTTGCATGTTATGCAAAATGATAGCAACCTTGCTCAAGACATACACGGGTTTATTATCAATTTCAAACCCTATTTGATAAGTTGTCAGCAATCACAACAAGTCGAGATGCGCCTACAAGAGAATTAATATGCACCATCAAAATAATATTGTTTAGTTAATTATGCTATCTTAATAGTACGAATAAATCAAACAACATCACCATCATCATAGTCTAGTAAAGATAACGTCTAA
Source organism: Phalaenopsis equestris (assembly GCF_001263595.1). Taxonomy (NCBI): domain Eukaryota; kingdom Viridiplantae; phylum Streptophyta; class Magnoliopsida; order Asparagales; family Orchidaceae; genus Phalaenopsis; species Phalaenopsis equestris. The sequence goes on from NW_018164686.1 coordinate 92,991, forward strand.
AACCATCACATCATCTAAAATGAAATCCGCCTATAAAATTTGATACCTATATCACTTGCAATATCTACATCAGCATCATGCCTATATTCACGATGATTACCATAATTTATAGACAGACAATCACGGAGTTTAACCACCCATCAAGTCATTTTCTCTTTCCGAAGCCAACAATTAAAATAGAGTGAGCGCAAAGATTAAGTCATACAAAACCCATCGAGAATTCAATGCAACGTAAGAGAAGCAGCATGCACAAGAAGTCGTGTCATTATTCATATCAGTATATGAACCTGGTTCATGCATTCATACTTAATCCAGCACTCCAAATCATCTAATCACAATGAAATAGATATCATCATTGCAAGCGTGAGCAAATAATATATTGTAAGTCAATACATTGAATTTTAGTCTACCGATGAAGATATATGTCAAGTCATAGATGGCGCACTATATGAAGATAATATCTCACAAAATCATATATAAATAAGTCAATTTGAAATGATGTCAAATTATATCATGGGTATGCTATGCCACTTCAAAGAAGTATGATGGTAAAATCTTGCATACTTAAATGAGAATATGCAATCCAATACTGATTAAGCAATTATTGAGTATATAGTAAGCTATGAATTTTTTTTTTAGAAAGAAGGCATTAGCACAAAACATGGCAATCGGGACAGATAAATATCAGAATATATCGTTAAAAAATAAGCATATGCCAGCATAGACAAATTACAACAACATTTATAGGATAATTCGTGCATATGTAAATAATCTAATATAGATGGCATGACATTTGTGGAACAAAATATGTGTATAATGAAACAAGATTTATAAGAAAAGAATAATATATGTCATATTATAATCCAGAATACATAGCAGATAAATAATAAAAAATATAAATGTCAGACCACAGAAATTACATTAAAAAATCATAATTACACAACCTCAATATTCACAGAGGAAAGGTATTTTATTAGTTAGCTGGTTTTATGGATATCCAAAGTCCCCTCATAAAGTACTATTGTTTCCACATATTTAATAGAAAAATCTCAAGTGGCACAATATATCAAGGCCATCACCTTGCACCCATCGGCTGATTAAGAAGCAAAACAACTTTACACATGATGTTTAAAGAAATGTTTGTCGACCCACCCTCCTACACAAGGAAATATAGACCCAACCAGCTTTAGCACAAGCCACTCTTCCCTTACATGTATACATGCACAATAGGAATATAAAATAGTTATCGTTTCCATAACTGACATAGGTTATATGATATTTTGTACAAAACAAATAATGTTAACCAATGGATATAAATAGAAACAACAGAGCAGGCATATAAATAAAGAACACAAAGTAGGATGAATTCACCTCACTCTTTGCAAAAAATTATAGGTCAGAAGAATAAATGATCATATGATAGCATAAATCACTCAAATTCAAAACATAAATATATTTTTCACATCATATTGTAACAAGTACCATGCAATATACAATCACTCTCCATGTTTATAGATACCAAACGACAATCATTCCTTTATACTTGAAAAGGCCACAAATAAGAACACAAGAACATATAATACTATGTTGGTTCCACCACATAGAATATAAACTAGACAATAAGTAACACTATCACACACGCACGTGGTGTTAACGAGCCCAGCTTGAGCGAGCCTGATGCTTGTTTGTGTTCGGCTCATTCCAAATTGCTTTATCTTGAAATAAGCTATTGTTCGAATAAGCTCAAGACCAAAATATTTTTTTTTTGGCTCAAAGTGAGTTTGCATCAGCTCGAGTCCGGTTCATAAGCTTAAAAGGGAGAGAAATTATCCCTGAAAAGCCAAATTTCACGGTCACGCAAAACTGAAGCCTTCATTTATACATTTAAACTACAATTGGAAAAAGGCATGTTCTAATGTGGGACTAAAATGCATGCGGGTGGGATTTTGTTTCTATATTTCTATATGCATTTACATACATACCACCCCATTCTTATGAGTTATGACATGGGGCTAGATTGCAATAGAGCGGGACCGCACGGGACTGTGGTAGGATTTTGGAAAAAAATATATGGGCATTTGCATATATATATCACCCAATTCTTATGTATTTACTTATCAAACACCTAAATGCACAGAATACACCAAGGCAAAGCAGATTTGAAAAGAATTTATGGGTATTTACATATATATATCACCCAATTCATATGTATTTACATATCAAACACTTAAATGCACAGAATACACCAAGGCAAAGCAGATTTGAAAAGAATTTATGGGTATTTACATATATATATCACCCAATTCATATGTATTTACATATCAAACACTTAAAATATACCAAGGCAAAGCCCGGATTTTTTAGGAAAGTTTACATACATACTCAATTCTTATGTATTTACATATCTAACATCTAAATTTTTTTTACATATTTTAAAAAAAAAATTGATATTATATCAAAGATATTATTATTTTAACTTTTATGTATTAAATATTAATTATTTAATTATTTCGAGCCAAAACGGGTCAAACACGAGTGAACAAATATTTGTTCATGTTCGGTTCATTTATAAATTGAGCTAAAAAATATTGCCCGTGTTATGCTCGCTTGCTTAACAAATGAATCGAACATGAATGACTTAACGAGCCGAACACGAGCTTTTTTGACAGCCTTACACGCACCATCACAATTTACAACATGTGGAAGAAAGGACAAGAATCAATCTTTAGTATTCTCAAATACAAAAATGATTATTAAAAATCATGTTTGATTAGTCGCATGGTCATGTAATATGTACAGGAACATAAGAGCAATAGGATAGAAAATGTAGAAACTTGTATGCATCAAAAGCCCCATGTGTACTGCATGATACATGTAATGTATACTAGTAACTACAAATCAATTAAAAAAAAAATCATCTAACATGATATATCACTACCATATAAATATACTACATGTAGTTTCATTGAGTAGAAACCAATGGCTAGATCAACACAAATCTCCAAAATTATGAAAAAAAAAGCATAAAACACTACATTGAATAGGAAGCACTCTAGAAAAAATTACTAGCAATTTGGAATTGTGATGCGTGTCATCATTTTGCACCATAATTCAACAGACTATCCAATATGTAACTGATTTTATCATATGTATAATCATACAATCAAATCTACAACCGTCCAAAAGAGCAAAGCACTTGAAATTTGGCTATGCTAGGTGTGCGAGAGTATCAGAATGATCAAATATATGTGTCAACGTATTTTAAATCAGACACACTAAAAATGAATTTACACACACAAACATTCAATTCAAGTCAATTATAGGTTAATTCATCGCATACGCATACTATATTACGGTAGTGAGTGCAACTACCCCTGCACCCTAGTTTATTGGGAGCCCAAAGATTTTAAGGTTTGATGATTAGGATATAATAAAAAGCTCATCGGGCAATAAATTTCTCAAATACCAAAGTGAATGTATAATAACATCAAACTTCTTAGCTAATTGACATATTTCAATTTTGCATAAATTAATTTTTCATTAAAATAAGTGCTTGGATATCCATCTTAACTCAACATTCCAATTTCTACCCAAAATGCATCGCATGAAACCTCAAAAACTCTATTAAAACAGGTAACCTTAGCACAGGCATTTTAGTAAGGTTTTTTTTAATGGAATTAAAGGCATGGTCAGCAAATTTTATTCAATGCAATCATTCTGTCTTAAGAAAGTAGTAACAGACTACGAAAACTTTGAATACCATGGAAATTGATTAATGTTGGCCCATCTATAATATTGTAACATAGTTTAGATCAATCAATAATATTTCACCGAAAGCTAGATATCCCATGAACATGATGGGGTGTCAAAGCATCATATATCATGAAAACTTATGAATGTTGATCCATCTGTAATTATTTTAACATAATTTAGATCAATCAATAATATTTCACCGAACACTACATATCTCAAGAACATGATGAATTGTCAAAGCATCATATTTTAGATTCAAATAAAATTTTCAGATCATAAATCTGAATCTTGAATGGATTGTTGATCTGCCGTGGAAATTTAGCATTGAGAAATCAACAGCTTCCCGAATCAAGAAGCCATCCATAGGTCCTTTGTTGTTCACCCTTTAATTAAAATTTATTTCTTATTATTTTGTCAAGCAATCCATCTACATATCATCTTCTTTATTAAACCCACAGTGGGCAGCTGTGCAATTACTGGACCAGAGCAACCCAGGTTGTGTCTAGAAAGAATACAAACATCTCAAGTTAGAAATTTTGTAATGAGCTGTGCCCAAGAAGGGGAAACTCATAGTTCTTGCTGCGGTTGTGCAGTTCAGATTTTAAGTGAAAAGAGAGCTCTATAAGATAATCTACAAACAGTTATCTTATTTCTTATTTTATTTCTTTGGGAACAAAGTTATCTTTTTTTTTCTTTCTTTTTTATTGTTGTCCCATGGGTAACTACATTAATGAGTCTTAATGAGACCAAGATATAACTGGCTTATTTATAACGACCTAATTTGGTACTAGAACCTAGGGTAGGATGCCATTGAGTAGAAACCAAATCTGTCATATCCAAGAACAAGAGCTGGAGAAAAAGCTTCATGAAATTCAATAATTACAAAATAGATAGCAATGTATGAAAAGCAGAAGTGAGAATCAAATTCATTTCAATTGGATGGCAACCATTTCAACCGTGCGATGAAAAACTCTGTTCATCTAGCACTTCAAGAGGGCAAGGACGAATATTATAATATTCAACAACCAAACAGACATCTCAAGGATTTTGTGGTTAAAACAACTTTCTGTATTTTGAAAGTGGGTTAAATCCAGATGATCATATATATATCAGCTACATAAAGGTAAAATGCATATTTGAACATAAGATGTACTTGCAAATAGGCATGTCAAACATGTGGTCATCAAGTTAAAAACTGCATCAATTTGGTAGGAGAATCTTAAGAGAATACAGACTGGGGAAGGTAGGGTTAAAATCATCAGGTAGGAAAAAAATAAAAGGGAATTACAAAAAAAATTACTTGTCATCTCATTTAAAATAAGATGACTCTATTAAACTTCATAATTTTCAGTAATGAAATTGACACGAGCATCCAAAAGGCGGACCCGAGATCGCGTCCCGCATGCAAAATTTCTCACGATCGAAGACCGGACGTGGCATTCAGAAAGGCTTAAAGCTGAACCAAGCGGGTCCTCTTACGATTTCAACACCTTTCCTTTTTATCACTCTTTCATTTCTAATCATTTCCTACATGTGTTGTATTAGAATTTGACTCTTAGTTTTTGGCATATGTTTGCTCGGGACTGTCGCCGGCATCTCAAGTTTGCCCTTCTAGATTTGTATCCAGGTTCAAGCGTTGCTCCGGCTGTATCCCGCTCCTGCGGCGGTGATTTATTTCTTCCTACAATTTCTACCTTCTTGCTGTTCTCATCCTTTTTCCTGCTCGCTGCCGCCAACCAGAACAGTGAGTTACTGTCCCTATCTACTCCAACCTTATCAACCGCTCCCCCAAGTCCTTCTTGCTGATCCCTGCCTATTCCCGCCACCCCTACCTAAGCTGCCCCTAGACTGCCGCCTAGAACTCTAACCCACTTGTTTCTCGTTGTCCAGCCCTCCAGCCGCCTTGTTGCCGCCCATGAAAGCAAGTACCTGTTGTTTTCTGCTTGCCAACCGCCTCATCCACCACCCCGCCACCTTCCAAGCACTCGCCGGCCACCGCCTACAACCGCCTTGTGTTTGGTTGTAATTACCTATTTGATTTCAGTAATACTATTTGTTTTCCCCATTATTGTTGGTTAACTCCGGTAAAAGAAATTGTCCATGGAAGATTATATAGCTAAGTTTGATTAATTGATGTTGACATATGATTTTGTCAATCTGAAAAAAGAAATCATTGCCCCTTATCAGTGAGTTGCATCCAGCCATTTCAAATGCCGTACAAGTATTAATGATAATGGACTCTATCTAATGCTAATAAATTAGCTCTAAGGGTTCAACGACAACAAGCTACTGCTAAGAACTTTTCTTCCAACGTAGGATAAGAATTTTCTAGAGCTGATAAAAAAACTCAATATGATATGCATTATGTGCCTCTAAAAATAACTTTCCCGATCATCCACAAACACCAGAAAGCATCCCAGGTAGCACTTCAAAATGCACAGAAAACATGAATAAAATGCTTCCAATGCCTGAGATTTGGAAAAATTGCATCAAACTATAAAATTATTATGTTGTACCAGTAGTGGAAAAGGTCCCACCTGAGGGAAATGAAGTATAAGATACTCTTGATGATAACAATGATGAGTAATTAAAGTAAGCGGATAAGAAAGAATTTTTAGTGGTCCAAAAAATTTTGAGCACTATTATAGATCCAGAGTCTGATTGACAGAGGCACAATATACTTCATATTAGGTGCACCATGAAAAAAGTGCAATATGATCGTTAATGGAGAAAGTTCTGAGAATATCATCTCTAACAATATGGTTAATGTATGCCCAAAGGGCAGACTACCTAAAGGAAATTTAATTCAAGAGTGTTAATCCTCATGCAGTCTTTGCCTAACTATTTCCAAAGAAAAATGGTGCATAGCGTATGTGTATTAATAATCAAGCTGTTTACAAGATTTAATAAAATGCAAATTTTTCACTCCTCAACTAGACAACCTATTTGATTAATTATACGGAGCATCTATTTTCCTAATATTGACTCATGTAATGGTTATCATCAAATATGAATGAAATTGGGGGACAAATGAAAAATTGCTTTCAAAATAGAAGATACATAAATGGATAGTGATGCATTTTGGTCTATCCGATGTTCTAAGAACTTTCACGCACCTTATGACTCATGTATGTAGATCATTCATAGAAAAACTTGAGGTGATATATTTCGACAATATCCTAATCTATAGTTGTACTCTAAAGGATCATATAAATCATTTATGTCAAGTATTTGAAGTTTTATAACAAGAAAGTTATATATTAATCCAATAAATGCAAATATTTAGTTGCTAAAATACATTTCCTAGGATACTAAATTTTTTGTGTTCGAATAGAAATGAACCAAGGAAAAATTCAAGTCACATAGATTGGCCCTTATCCTAATCCTTCACTGATGTCAGAAACTTCCATTTATGTTCTTTTATCGACTTTTCTAAGCATATTACTTCGACGGTTACTCTTTTAAACCAAAGTGCTCAAGGGAGACAAATTTCTTTGGACGCCTACAACCAAATCAGGTTTTAGAAAACTCATAAAATCCTAAAGAATGCCCCAATCCTTGCTATTCCTGATTTATTTATAAAGTTGATTGTGATGCCTCAAATGTCAATACCCTCAAATGTCAGTATTGACACAATATCGAGTAAGAATGGGTATCCAGTTGTTTCTTTTAGTGAGATATTTAATGAAATACAATGCAAAAAATCTATTTATGATAAAGAGTTCTACAAAATCGTGACACTCAATATGACACAATAGAGAAAATGGATTCATTTAACCTACCCCACTTGGTGGGATAAAGGTTTCTTGGTGAGAAAATGGATTCATTTATCCAGTTGTTTTATATTGTTCATGCTTTAAAACAATATAAATATCACTTGTTGGCTAAAGAATTAATTTTCTATTTAGACCATGAGCACTAAAAATCTAAACATATAAAACAAGTCTAAAAGAAGACATACTAAGTGGGGTGAGTTCTCTCATCTTTTCACTACCTTTTAAAATATAAGTCAGGACACTTTGAGCCATCAATATACCATCATCTTATTACCCTTCAAGCCAAAGTCATAGGGCTTGATGTTTTAAAAGATCTTTACCTCAAAGATTAAGATTTTAATAAAAAATGGAAGCTATGTTAAGTCAACACCCATAAATTCTACTTACTTTTTTATAATCACGTTTGTAGTCCTTGTTGTTCATTACGACAAGCTATCCCGATAGGGGGATATTTTGATAGTGATAAAACAATTCCTTAATCAATAAAATTTATTGGTCATCGTTTCAACAAAATGTCGAACAATTTCTTAAAGTTGAATACGGGATTGTACATGCCCCCATTTGTTCATAAATCAACTTGCATGAATATGAGTATGAACTTTTTAATTGATCTTCCAAAAACCCAACTTCATAAGGACTTTATCATGATAGTTGTGGATAGATATTCAAAAATGCCTCATTTAAATCCCTGTCATAAAACCTGATACCGAAGTTAACCCAAATCACAAAAGAATGTAAATATTATTGTTGAAATTCAAACGGTTACAACAAATACCCTTGCAAACAGGAAATAATGACAACACATTGATGCTCGGTCATAACAACAAGGGCACAACACATAGACCCCCAACTAAGGCTAGGGTGAAGGTGGGGGTTGGATAGTAGGGAGGGATGGGTGAGATGAGGGTGGTAGCACGTAGGGGAAGTTTAGGATGGATGACGACTGGTTGTATGGCAGCAGGTGGAGAAGGAAGAGCTGGTTTGGGGGTTACGACAAGGGAGGAAAAAGGGGTTGTGGTTAGGTGGGGTAGGTTGGAGTTGGGCTCATAGGTGGGCCCAACAACATGGAAGATGGGATGGGGGGTCTCCAGTGGATGTAGATAAACTGCAATAGGTTGTCGGCAAACACAAGTGAGTTGGAGGGTTGGTGGTAGCAAGTAGGTGGGCTTGAGGCCTACGACAACAAGTAGGTGGTCCTGAAGGCTGGTAGTAGGGAATTAGGTGGTTATGATGGCGGAAAAGGGAAGGATGGCAAAGGGGAGTTGGGGTCTTGGTGAAGATAATCACCACCTCGGGTGAGTGATACAGCTAGAGCACCACCCAATCCGTTGGATGCAACACTCGAAGGGGGGAGAATAGCTGTCAGAGACTGCCTTAAACACAACACTCGAAAAACTACTAATCCAAACCCTAATACACACATATATAGGGAATGACTAAAAAGGAACAAAGAATAATAGGAAAGAAATAATAAGAAACAAAAACATGACTGTTCCTGCGAGAAAAATGTGGGAAAAGCCCGTGTTGAAACCTAATGATGTGTCATACATTGTAAACTTTTATTTTTGATATATTGTTAATTTACATGGCATCCCAAATGACGTGGTTGCGGAAGGGTAGTCGCGACTTTCTGTGGCATAACAGGAAGCCACCCCCTCTACTGGAATTTCATTCGTCTGGACCGAACCAGTACAGATCCGTGAGGGTCAGCAGGCTCTTCCACGTGGGTCTGGCGCCTCTTTTTTATAAGGGGATCCAAACCTAATTATTCAGGACTAATTTATGTGATTCCTTAATTTTTAAGGTTTACAATTTTTTTGTGTTTCTGTTCAGAACAACAATGGGTGTCCTGAGTTCTCCCTTCTAGAGCTGAATCCAAATGTGGGTAGTGTTTCGGTAGTAGCTCATCCGAGGTGGTGACCTTCTTTCAAGGGTCAAGTGGTGCTCCGTCTATAGCTTGTTCCCAAGGGAGTATTTATCCCCGATCTTTTCTTCTCAGCACCCCTCGCTTCTCTATCACGCCTCGTTCATCGTTGAAGTCGTCCAGGATAGTCGCCATTGTTGTTCTTTCTTGCGGCTCTCCCACAATCCTTGTTGTCATCCTTCCAAATCAGCCACCAGCCCTCCTTGTTGCTGTTTCCGACAGCCCGTTGCCTTCTAGCTGCCACATACCGGCTGCCATCACAGTTTCAGCCCTCCATCCTCGCTGCCCTTGCTGTCCCCGCCCCCCACCGTAGTTGTCGCAGCCCACCATGCCTCCCCTTTGTTGTTTTCTTGTTGTCCAGCCATCCCAACTACAAACTGCCGCCATTTAAACTGTAGTCCCTTATTGCCCTGCTATTTCATCCACCCATAATCGCTGTCACTCCTCATCCACAGCCCAGAAAACCCCTCACCTATCTTGCCGCCACCTAACCAAGCCCCTTAATTGTCACCGCCATCACTCGAAATCCTCCCTAACGTGAGTTTGCATGACGCGTGTGTTGTATTTTTACTTTCAAGTGTTTGATTGTAACTGTCTATTTGCTTTCAATAATAATATTTGTTTTTTTTCTATTGTGATTTTGGTTAACTACGATATCATAAAAAAACGATTACCCGATCGTGAAGTGCATTTTCTAAATCATTTCTGAAAACTTTATGGAGAAAAGTATGCACTAAGCTTCAGCTTAACACCACTACTCACATCAGAATGATAATCAAACTGAAGTGTTAGTCACAATCAGATATTTATTATGATATTTTGTAAGAAAAATATGAAGTAATAGGATCTCATTTTGGCCCGAGCTGAGATTATGCACAATGGATCCATTAACCAAACTACAAGTTTTATTCCCTTCGAGATTGTATATGGCCAAAAACCCATCACCCTTTTAGATATGACTTCAATGATTGCTACTTTTAAATATGTTATTGATGCAAATAAATGAATTGACACCATCAAGTCCGTGAATGATTAGAAAGAAAAATGCTCAATATAAAAAATAGATCAATGAATCGATTTCCTTCAAGAAGAATGATTGGGTATGGATTGATTTACAATAAACGAAATTTCCTCCTTGCCTTTTTTTCTAAATTTAAGCCAAAAGCTGACAGACCATTTAGAATAATCAATCATATAGGACGACATGCCTATAAAATCAATTTGCTAAGGGAAATGAAAACTTCATCCACCTTTATGCAATCTTTCACCCTATAAAAATATGATAGGGAACTAGACATCAAGGATGAGCCTTATCATTTTTGTGAGTAATATTTTCTTGTAATTTAATAGCTTTTTTTTGTAATGTCATATTTTCTATTAGTGGTAGTTTCCAATTAGATAGCTTAAAAGTAAAAGGTGTTTTCTATACATACTCATGATTCAGAAGGAAAAATTTTGGGAGGGAGTTTTTCTTTCATGTTATCGTAAGAATATTAGGGTGGATTCCCTATTTTTGGAGAGGTGAGGTTGAGAAAATCCTAGAAGGTCCAAGTCTTTCTACAAACCCCTAATCTTATTTAGGGGGGGTTTCGCTGCATCCAGGATTTAAGTTAATTAGGATTTAGTAAACCTGATAAATTCGGATTTATCAAATCCAATGCCCTTAAATCCAAGAAAGTGTTTAGCAGGATTAAAGCTAAATCCAATTAAATCTTGAAAGAAAGAATATTTGGCATCTTACCTCAAGATTTAACACATAACTGTTTTAAAAATAAATAAATACGTTTGGCTATATTTTTTATATGATATTAAAAATTTAGGCGTATAAAAAATATAGCCGATGAAAATAAAAATAAAAGTCTATATATTAGATAGATAAAAACATTAAATTAGGAGTTATGTATGTAAATACTATTCATTCCACCAAAAAAATGTAAATATTATTCCTACCATTTATGAACCAGCCAAATGGCACTGAGCAACTTTTTGCCCACTATATAATCATCTTCTTCCACAAATTCCATTTTTTACCTTCTTCACTCGGTCTCTCAAATGCATTTTTTCACTGTTGGAAACTCCCCATGCACAGTCCTCGATTGGATTGCTTTCATCTCATTGGCTTCTCGTTTTCTTCACACGGTAAAGCTGCTATCACAAATCCACGAAAAGCTTCTCCCATGGCCTCCTTTCCCTTCCCTTCAAAAGAATCGAAACAATCTATTTGAAATCGGCAACCGGCACTGAGGGTGTTTTGCGACCAAGTACGCGCGGTCTGTTTTTCTTCCCAAGTTAAATCCATCTACATATTAGATCTAATAAATCTGGATTTACGTAACGATGTAGAGCAAAAATGGATTTAATTTAACAGCAGATTTAACTTTTCATTTTTTGTGTTTGGCTGGATTTTCATTAAATCCTACCGTAGATGCTATTAAAGGTATCCTACCAAACACCTCCTTAAGGAATGTCAAGCCTCTATTAAGCAAGTTCCAAGTTCTGACAACAGGTAATTTTGGTGTTCCTGCAATTCTGGAATATTTTGACAGGATTTCAAACTACAAAATTTTGAAACTATTGAAGGTCTGTTTTCTATTGATCCAACAACACCACTTTATCAGGTTGACTTCCGAAATTCAGCCAATGGAATCAATCCAAGCAAGAATCCAAAGAACCTTGAATTCTCTGTTTGATAGATTATCATCTGGCAATTGTAAGAGATTTACATAAGCCCTCATCAAGAAGCAATTAGTTAAATCTTCTCCTTAAACCAGGATCCAGAACGAAAGGATTTGATTGCTACTATATCTAAATCCTGAAGAGGTCATTGATATGTGTAGGAAATTTAGTATGGGGAAAACAGCAACTTATACAAACAAGAAGCCATTCATTGGTCTTCTTTTGTCCACTTTTTAATTCAAATTTACTTCTTACTTTTTTGTTGAGCAAGTCATCTACACGTCATCTTTTTATCTTTGCCCATAGTAGACAGATGTGCAATTATAGAAAATTTAAACTAGTGTAACTCAAGAGAACCAGTTTTAAGTGAAAAGAGTGCTCTGTGATAAAATTGCCTTACATTTATCCAATTTCTGACAGTATCTTTGGAAACAAAGTTCTGTTTTTTTTTTTTTTATTTGTTATCCCGTGAGTAACTGTATTAATGTGTCTTAATGACACCTAGAGTTAACAAGTTTATTTAATATCCAACCACAGTCTCATGACATTCAGAGAATTTTTTTATCAAAACATCCTCAGAATCACTTATCTCCCATCAAATTCATGCAAATTTTCCTCTTCATAATCTTCTTAAACAATAATATGTAAGTTTCTAATACGATATTTATTCACAACCTAATTGATGCAATTTAAAATTATCATTCACAGCAATTTGGGAACATGATGTATCTACCGATTTTCCTTTTAATTAATTATTGTTACTACCTCTAGACGTGGTTCTTCAGACTTGATTATTTCAATGGAAAAAGAATTTTCCTGCATATGAAGAGAATACTTTGGTGCAGTAAATCCTTATAGTTGTTCAAAATCCAAAGCTAGTTGAAAAGCTTCCTCAAGTGAATTAATGTTGTAGAGAGTCACTTTTCTTTTGAGTTTAGGACTTAATTCAGTTATAAATCTAGAGCATCCTCTTTTTTGGATCCTCTCTCATTTCAGAACGTAACAGGAATTCTTCAAAATAGTTCATGAACTCAGGTATGGTCTTATTTCCTTGTTGAAGTGAGTTAAACTCATTAATCAGTCAATCCTAGAAACTAGATATAAACTCATTAATCAGTCAATCCTAGAAACTAGATATAGGTACACATTTTTCCTTTAATAACATTTTCATTTTAGCCCATTTTGTGATAAAGTTATAGCCATGAGCATTCAACTTTTTTTTGCTAGGTTTGCTATTTTTAGTTTTGTAAATCTAGATCGTTCTTCCAGCGTCACCTGTCAATTAAATAATTTATCCAATCCACTATCCAGTCCAAGAAATCTTTACGAACAATTCGCCCACCATACGCAGGCACCTTCACTTCAATCTTCCTTGATATGCCCTAACTGATATCATAAAATTTTCTTCAGTGATTGATTGGATAATTTTCATTAGTATATTCCATATGAAATCTATCAAGATTATGTCTGTCATGATGAGTTTCCTGTTTCCTAATGGTGTTAATATGGTTCTTGTGGATGCGAATAATTAGTTTCCAACATTTTAAATCTTTTAGTAACTCAAGTTATGGCCAGGTTTTGTTGATCTTATTAGTTAATGACATTTTTAATCTGATAATTCGTTTCACTTTGTGACATGACGGCACTAACCTATGCTTTGATGCCAATTTCAAGAAGGATTGTAGGGTTTCTAATACAACCTCAGAAAAGATGCAATATGAAAACAAATAATAATAATAATAATGTGTTTTATTAAATCATAAATTCAACTAAGAATTATAAACTTTGAAGAAAGGAAAACAATTATGCTTTACTTGTTCCAAAATATAATTTCATAATCACCCAAAATATAAAGTTCCAGTAAAAAAATGATAAATAACAAATATCAGTAAATAAAGTGCTCAATTCAAAGAGAGAACAGCGACATAATCTCACTTAAAAAAAAAAACTCAGTCACCGTGCAAAACAATCAGCTAAAAAAAGAAGCTAAAAAAAGAAGAAAAAGCATAAACATTACCCCAAAGAGAAAAGCAAGAACTCACATTAGTATAAGGAGTATTGTCCCTTAAGGTAATCAGCCATATCTATGGAGTACTAAGAAAACTCATGTCCAACAAGCACACGTAAGAAGATTGAAAATTTAAAATTCAATTTTAGTATTCATGGTTCAATATTATTTTCTAAGTCCTATGATCATATTTATAGCCTTCAAAGACATAAAATAGGGATTTGTTATCAATATAATGAACATAAAACTGAAGTTCAAGGTTGTAACTGGAGTAATAGGAGACATAAGGTGATATAGAAGATTATTGAGAAAGGCAAAAGCAGTATCAACAATTGAATTTGCAAAAATAACTTGATGCAACAATCAACAAAGACGGGCAGAAACAGGGGGGAAAACTCCATTAACAAAAGGATGACTACCAGAAGTAGAAACTATGTAAAAATAGCATAGGGACAACATTCTGAATCCCACATGTGCTAAATAGAATTTCATGGGCCGAGTTAAAATCATGATAAAATGAGTTAGAATAAGCACATTAATCAAATACTAGAGAATACATCTTATTTGTGTATAAACCGACATCATAGACATGTTTTACACAAAAATAAACGGAAAAAAAAGTAATAAGCTGATACAACTCAAAAAAAAGAGAGCGTGCATATACAACTCAAGTAAACTATCACTCTTTATACTTTCAATGTGAGTATATGTTCAAATTTCCAGCCTTTGGTACTTAATCATTTTACTTTTCAAGATAATAAAAATAATATGAAAATTCATTCTTTGTTTCGACATTTTTTTATTATCTAAATATAAAACTCACTTATATGATAGATTTTCTTAGCATGTAATTAAATTGTTTCTCCAAATTTGACAATTTTTTTCCAAGTTTGTGTTTTGCTACTCGCTCCTATTATTTCATTGTATGACTTATAAGTTTGATTTCTCTATAGTTAGCACAATCCTGAAAACCATCTTATTTGTTAAAATAAGACCAAAATACTTTCCCAAACATTTAGCTTTTAATTTTTTTACTAAAAAAAACTTGTTAAGAAAATCACTGCAATATCCTTGTAACTCTCTAAATCAAAATAAGTATCTCATGAAGTCTTAACTATATGAATTATTTTTAAAGCAAAACACCACTTCAACTTTTAGGATCAGTATATAATATACTGAACCATCTTGTCTGTTATTTTCTTTCAAAATATTTTTTTCCCTTAAATCTGTCATTTAATAATTGTCAACGTATATTTTCATCTTTCTGTGATATTTTCATCGTTAAATCAGATTATATTATCTTAACTTTTTATGTGTGTAACTAATTAAAAATGGGCCATTTACATGCATAACACCCGATTCCTATGTATTTACATATCTAATACCTTAACTTTTTACATTTAGCACCCAAATCTTTCATATCACATAAAAAATACCACTATTTTAAGTTAAAAAAGTGAAATATAGTTTTTCATACATAAGTAAGGTTGTATGTAAGTAAAAATTGAAGTTTATGTGTTAGAGATGTAAATACATAGGATTTGAGTGGTAAGTTTGTAGATCTTCCACTAAAAATCGATAGATCTCTTACCTCTTACCCAAGCTATTCTATATAATGTCCCAATTTTTAGTATCAAAACTATTATATAAATCACCAAATTTTATATTTTTTACTTTGCGCACTAACAACTTTGCAAGAAAAAAAAGCTTTCATACAATCATTAGTATAATTCAATTTTTGTTTTAATCCGTGACAGGGATAGTGTAAACGTCGATCATCTGATGGTCTGATTAGAAGAGTAGATGTTTTAGATTCGACTTATGTTAAGAAAGGCAGAAGTAGACCTTGGATGACTTGGGCATATTGTATAAAAACTGATCTTAATTTATTAAAATTAAATGAAAATATGACACTAAATAGGATGCAATGAAGAAAAAGGATTCAAGTAGCGGACCTCACTTAGTGGGATAAAGGTTTTATTGTAGTTGTTGTATAAAAACATATTTTTCCTCGATAATCCTTTACATATCCGCACTCCACCAAATCTACTTACAATGTATGAACCATTTATAGACTTCAATATAAGTTCTACAGTAATTATTTTAAAGGAACTACCCACTTATCCCACAGTTGGTTTAGCTAAACTAAGGAATTCCAATTAGCCTCTCTTAGCAACCTATCTTTAACAATAGCTATTAATCTTCTTATCTCAAATTGACCCTCCCGGTTTTAGGGTGTTTATTAAAATGGACTATATAAATAATAAATGGAAAACTAAATAGAATGGAACTTAATAGAAAATAATTACATGTTATATATATATATATATATATATATATGCACGTATTCGTCCTTATTTGTTGTTCATATTGTATGTCTCATTTCCCTTGTCATTTGTATTTTAATAGATAACTGTTATACTGAGATTATTTGTCAAACTCACTCTTTGTTATTTTTTCATAACAAATTCAATTCAGCCACCAGTAGAACAGTCTTCACCGTAATAGGCTTTTCGGTTTTAGAGTTTTTGTTTTCGTATTTTTTTTTTAGTATTTGCTTTAGCTATTATATTTACTTTTTGTGATCTGGGTAGTTGTTCCATGTGTTATTTCAGTTTGATTCAGTCAGGTTCCTTCTTTCCTTTCAGTTGTATCAAAAGATTATTCATTATGGAATAAAAATTTACATTTCATGGCTTATTCTTGCATACGAATTTTCCTTTTGAAAAATATAAAACAGGTTCAATACATTTCATCATATCTTGGGTTGTAGGGATGTATCGCCTTCCGGACTCGGGGTGTGACAATACTATAGCACTTATCTATTTTTTCTCAAATTTTGCTTTTTAAACTATCTTCTAATCCAACTTAAGTGGGCAATAACCGCATTCATAATTTTATTGTTGAGAATTATCTCAATAGCAACTACCCTATGATAAGCCCATTCCCTAGTAATTTTATCTTTCAATTATTTATCTACTAGTAGTTTAACAGCATTCCTAATGCTAACCTTTCGAGAAAAAATGACTTATAATCATCTCGAATAACCTTGAATTTCTTGCTTTCCATTTGATTTAACATACACAAATAATATTTACTCTTCTTCTTAAGAATAGAAAACATTTTAATAAAAACATCATGATTATCCTCCTCATCATCATCAAATTATCCCAACTACATAAGCAAACATAAGCATTATAACTATTCATGAAGAAGAGCAATTCTTACCAAATATTTAACATAAAATATCATGAAGGCAAAGCAGTAATTTCATTTTTTTATTCACTCCTTTAAAATAATATAATATATTTTAAAACAGCACAATTTAGCACATAATGGAGAGGAACATGAAAGTTTTTTTGTTTGTACTTATTCAAATATGATCGGTAAAGAGAATGAGGATCAGTTATGGCATGAGGAGGAACTTCTTATCACTATCAACATTAAGCCACCACACAGTACCTAGCTTAAAATTATTCCGATAAATTACTCACTCAAAAAACTCATTAAGAAAAGACAGGATCCGTGCAATTGAAGGAGGCAGTAGCACAGCATTAATGGATTAAAATAAAACACTGATATATGTTAACAAGGATGAAGGAATATTTATAAAGGTGATTCTCTACTAAAAAAGAATCAGTTTTCTCTAAATTTTCTCAAGGATTAACTCACTCGAGAAACACACAATTGAAGATAACAGCGGTACAAAACTAATGGAATAAAATGATTGGTTAAATACTAGGAATGTAGGAATGAGTTTGAAATAAAGGTTTAATAATAAGGGAAAATCAAATGCCTAATCTTAAATGTATGATGCTGTCACTAAACAGTCAAATTTGGAGAACAAATGGTATGTTCATAATTGAAATGATCTATAAAATGGATGCCCAGCCACATCTTAACGAACAAAAACTATTCGGGCAGATGAATCCAAGTGCAGGCATAAAAGAGATTAGCAAAAGAAAAAAAAAACACTGTCAAGTTCAGTTCCATGTTTTGAAAGCTGAATAATTAAGAAGACGCAAACAACAATAAATTGTGCAATCACAAGTCAACATGAAGAAACTTGGTATTATCATTGTGCTGACTTGTTAAACCCTCACAGGGTAACTTACAATTTTCTTCTTTCAAAAAAAACTATGGGATATTTACATACAGACACACAATTCCAATGTATTAACATATCTAACACCTAAAGTTTCATATTTACATATATAACATATTGGTGTGATAAATCCATGCAAGAAAAAGTGTACTCCACTTTTAATATGTATGTGATGGTGGAATTTTTATGTGATATTAAAGATTTGAGTGCTATGCATGAAAACATTAAAAGTTTGGGTGCTATATATGTAAATACATAAGAATTTTGGGGTAGGTGTGTAAATGCCCCAAAAACCAATCAACAATTGATTGGGATGGAGTAAGCATGTGCGATAGAGCTAATGGAAAAAAAATTACCCTGATGTACGAGGAATAAAAGGGGGAGGGACTAAACAAATTCATAAGATGTTGCCCTAAAGATTTCAACCAATAGAAATCAACCTTACCTCAAAGCTTAGAAGAATTAAGATAGAAGAAGATTCAGAAAGGCAACCACAACTGGCCCATAAAATGCAAAGCAATTATATTTTTTAACATCTCTGAAGTATTAAACCAACTCTGCAATTTTTATCAAACCAATGAGGAAACAAAAACATAAATGTCTAAATGATCAATGAAATTAGAAAATGAAGCAAACGTAATGCAAATATGCTCATAACAACAAGACATAATAGAAACAAGGGGCATTTACATACATTACACAAAATTCTAATGTATTTACATTTCTCACAAAGAAACTTTCATATTTACAAACATAGCACTCAAATCTTAAATATCACATCAAACATAGCACTGCTATTACTTCTTTAAAAATGATTAACATCTTTTCATGCATAAGTTTAAAACAACAAAGTACTATGTATGTAAATATGAAAGTTTAGTTGCGAGATATGTAATTGTGTGCTAGGTATGTAAATTTCCATAAAAACAATTTAGAAAGCTCATAAAGACTGAAGCTAAAAGCAGCTTAATTCCTCAAACATCAGAGTGGTGTACAGTTCCCAACTACAAGTATGGGCCACTCACTCACAAAGCAAAGACTCACAATGTAGCATTCTTCCCACTTCTCTCCATTCAAAAAGTATCACATATGGACCATAGACTTAATTAGGAACGCAAATTCAATCTAATCATCATCGTCCCACCAATGCCATTCATGATTAATATAGCAATTACAAACTACAAGATCACTCCTCCAAAAGCTTAAAAATTAATCGACAAACTCTTCAGGTTCGCGCTACTGCACTGCATCAAAAGGCAAGAAAATGAACA
Organism: Phalaenopsis equestris; assembly: GCF_001263595.1. Taxonomy (NCBI): domain Eukaryota; kingdom Viridiplantae; phylum Streptophyta; class Magnoliopsida; order Asparagales; family Orchidaceae; genus Phalaenopsis; species Phalaenopsis equestris. Next base: position 112,504 of record NW_018164686.1, read on the forward strand.
AGAGAATTTTATGTTTATAAATAGGGCATTCGAAACACACACCGCCTAGAAATTTTGCAGTGATATTTCACTTCCTTCCATTCGTTCTTCAACAATCTAAAGCAATCAAATACCTCAAATGTTCTCCACTTCAAAAGCGTGCTAAAAATCCATCAAACTCAAAAGAAAAATAGCATCTTCAATCCGCCATTGAACCTTGCCGAACCCACCCCACTCTAGCTCTCACACCCCCTATCTTCCATAGAGCCATCAAAAACAATTTGCAAGAGAAGCATTCATTACCTTATCCTCCATGATGGCCTTTAACCGGACCATGGCGGCCACAGCGTCCTCCTTGGCCGCGAAGAGGCTTTGCTGAAAACCAAGCGCCCTGCGCTCCGCCGAAAGAACCCGCGCCGCCGATTCCTTTGCGGTATTGAGGATGATGTCCGCATAGGCCCTCTTCAGAGCCGCCATTTTCTACCAGGGAAACCGTTAGGAGATCAGAATGGAGAAAACGAGAGAGAAATCAGAATACTACCTCGGCCTCCTCTTCCATGATCAGATAGAACTAGGTTTTCCTCTTCCTCCTCTTCCTCCTCTTCCTCTTTGCTCTCGAGCTCTGAAGGAGTCAGCGATGGCGGTTGGAGGCTGTAAGCAGCAGTAGTGGAGGGGAAAACGGGGAGTTGAGGTCCGGCCCTTTTTCGGACAATATTTTTATGGCAATTTCTCATAATTTTGATAAGTAGGCACGTTTTATTATTTTATTATTTTTATTTTCTTGTTATTATAGGAGCCATTTAATTGCTAGGCGTTATAAAGCATGTTTCTAAAAATAGTGTATTTATTATATTCTGTTATATGTTTGATCATAATCCAAAGTTAATATGAATTTTAAATTCTATTAATGCGGGCTCAAAAGATAATATATGTTATTTGAATACATCAGTAGTCCATACGTAGAGCTACATGTGAAGTCCAATGAAATTACGTCGTGGAAGGTGATCGACTCTATAATACAAAGGAGTATTCCCCTCATGTTATTCAAGTGTTATTGTGTGTTATTCAGATGTTATTGTGTGTTATTCAAGTATTATTGGCGTGTTATTGTGTTATTATAACAATTGGAATATTCTCAGAACACAATAACACATGAATAACTTATTGGAATATTCTCAGAACACAATAACACATGAATAACTTACAATAACACACAATAACACCTAAATAACACAAGGGAAATATTCCTGGAACACAATAACACCTAAATAATATATAATAACACTTGAATAACACACAATAAAACTTGAATAACACGAGGGAAATATTCTCTGGTGTTACCGGGTTGATCACCTTCACGGCGTAATTTCATTAGACTCCGCACGTAGCTCTACGTGCGGAGTCCTGATGTAATATTTTTTTCCAGTGTGAGACAACAATCTCAACTATTATGTCGCAGATAAATAGGCTTCATTGGAAATCTTAAAAAATAATAATTTAAATTTTCTTATTTATAAAATTACTAAGCATATAAAATTTATTTAAGTATAGTTTTTATACCGTTAAATAATTAAATATTCATGAATTAAATTGTTATAGAAAAACTTCACAAAGATCTAATAATTTAATTTAATTGTCTTAGTTTAATAACTCGATTAAACTGCCTAATATTTTAGCTGTGTTGAGAGATAAAATCTGAAACAAACCACTAAAAACATATAAGTATGTTTTCATACAATTTTTATTTTCTATTTTTTGCTTAATACATTCATTTTTAATCTAAAATAACTAAGTAAATTTGTTATAAATAATATAAAAAAAATTGATCTAATTATGATTTATTTTTGAGACAATATAAATATCGATAATAAAAATTAAAAATTCGACTAAGATTCTTAACTTAATCTTTATTTGTTGTTTTTATTAATTTGTAATGGTTTCTAGTTCAACTTGACTTTACATGAAAATAAATTATTTTTAATTTCTTCTTACTATTATCAAATCAATATATATATATATATCGAGCCCTCAGCCACCCTCATGTATCTAACTATTCGAGGACCGCTCTCATTACCGTCAAACTGACCCGAGGTGAATTCAAATCCGTGACCTGAGGGAATTTACGACCTTCAAAGAGACTGTTCTACCATCAGACCAGGACTGGCGGCATTATTATTATTATTATTATTATACGTATGTGTGTGTGTGTCTATATGTATATAAAGGATCAGAATTAAGATTAAAATTAAATAATGAGAGAATGTTGAAAAAATTAGATATTACTTTTAAAAAATAACATTTAAGAAGAAAAAAAATATTAAAACAAAATAAAGTGCAAATCAAATGCCTTTAAATGCTTCACTCTATTTAAGTTTTCTAATAAATCATGAATTTCATAAGAACCAATTTAATGCAATCATATCTCATTGTTTGGCCAATAAGGGGGTTTGGGCCGGATTCAATAAAGGGATGATTTCTAACCAAAATGCTTGGGATTTAGTTGGAAATTTTTATTTTTATTTCTTCTAACACATCCATTTTAGCTAATAACTCTATTATATTTTTTTATTTGCACAAATGTTCTCTTGGACCAAATTATTCTAATGATTAATAGCTCATTATATTTGTTAGAATTTAGGATGAGTAATCCATCAATACGAATTATTTTTCTTTATAGACATTAAATTTAATGAAGCAAACTTAATTTACTTGTTTTGTATAATAAATTTTGAGCATTCAAATTATCATGAAGAGGAGATGATTAGAACTAATTCGAGTTTAAATTTGAATTGAAACTAATTTAAATCATATCTGAATCAAGTTAAAATTTGTTTATAACTGCTTCACGAATATATTTCACGAACATTTTTAGATTGTGCTTGAAGCTTTGGGGGTGGATAATTGCCTTCCAATATGCCTGATCAGGCTCTAGGCTATTCTCCTACAAAAAAACTCTGTGTTGCCCATTTCGCTTTGAATGGAATCTTGTTCGATGGAAGTACTTAGACTTCGTTTGAAGTAGAAAGATTGTTCAACTAATTTCTCATAAAAGTCATGTTCGTCAAATCGGAGGAGACCAGCTGATATCGGAATACTGGAGATTACCCACAATGGCGCATGACACAATTTTACTACTCGCTTAAAACATGGTTACAATAAGATTCAAAATGACGAAAGACAACACACAAAACAAAGGATTACAACTACTGACTCAACAAAGAAGACATAACTTGCTTGATGAGAAGGGAGTCTGGCGAGGGGAGGCCTGATTGGTGGCTGTGTTGAAGGCTAAAGAGGTGGGTTTGTTGTGGAAGAAGTAGGACAGTGGGTTGGTGATAGTAATCACATTGAACTACAGTGGGAGAGGTGCAGGAACGTCGTCGGAGGTTGGATTGGTGGGTGCGGTGAAGGCCAGAGAGGTGGGGATGCTATGGATAAGTAGGACAGCGGGTTAGCGATAGTAACGACGTCGGTCTGCAACTGGAGAGGTGCAGGAATGTCGTCGGAGGTTGGATTGTGAAATGGCAGTAGGTAAACAGCAGTATGGTAAGACAAATGCCTCGGCGAAGTCGAGATACAACCAGACCACAACTCAAACCCTTGGAGACGATCATCACTTCAAACAAGGAATAGTCAGAGCACTACCTCAGCGTTGGATACCACCCTCAAAGGGTAAATACCAAAGCTAAAATTGAATTCAGATATTAAAAAACAAGACCCCTAATCGTCAACTATTATTTACAAAGAGACTTGACCCAATTAGGAAACACTAAAATAAGAAATAGAATAAAACTAGATTTTAGATTTTAGAAAATACTTAAAATTAGAAAAGAGAATAAAATTAAATTTCAGATTTGAGGAAATGATTTAAAATTAGAAAAAAAATAAAATTAGATTTCAAATTTTAAGAAAGGATTTAAAATTAGGATGGAGAATAAAAATCATATTTTAGTTTTAGAAAATATTTTAAAATGGGAAAGTGCTGGGAGAAAAATAAGCAAAGAAGGAAAGGAAGGAAAAAAGGGAAATGAGAGAAAAGGGAAGGGGGGTGGGGGGGGGGGGGAAGAGGAAGGAGAGGGTGGCAGCACCCCTTCCTTGAGGACCAGTCGATCCTCTCTTGAGCCCTGCGTCACCAATTGCGATCGGTTTGTGAAAAAATTCAGGAAACATTTGCCTCCCGATGCTTCACCGAATGAAAATTTTTGAAGAGGTCGACATTCACTGCAATCGAACGAAACATCACCGTGTTCTCAAACAAACTTAAACATAATTATATGTAATCCATCAGCTCGCCACTTTAAAGTCCCACACCACTATTGTGTCACAAGTCACCGAAGACAACTAAGGTTGTGTTTTACACAGCTTAATTGTTGTGGTACGGTACGAAACTGTTAAACCATGTGTTTGTTTTGTGTGGTGTGGTGGTGTATTGGAAAATTTTAATAAAAATGTGGTCGCGGGCTCGACTCCACAGCCCATGTTCGTTGGCTTTGTTTTTACTTTTTTGCCCCTGGTTTGCCTCATTTGCGTGTACCATAGTGTTATGATCTTGCAGAGCTCCATTCTCCTTTCTTCTCCTCGCACTTGCTTCTTCCCTAGCAGGTCCAAGTCCCTGTTCTCAACTGTCCTCTAGTATCTTCCTACCCCTCTCTCTCCCCTTATGTTACCTCTTCCTGTGAGGCTTGTGGTTGATGTTGAGAATTATCTCAATGGTTTTTTAGCTTTGTCTACGATAAAATGGTTTTTACGACTCTTTCAATTGCAATCTTGATTTTCCAAGGAATGACTTAGCTTTGTGATTATCGTTTGTGGCTTGGTTTATGGCGATTTATGGCTTAGCTTTGTGATTTCCTTTTGTGTATTGGTTTTATGACTATATGGAAAAAATGAGAGAGAAATTAATGGGAAAATGCCATATTACATTTAAATTTTACTGAGAGACTTGGGAGTATATATTTTTTGTGATCTTGTCTCTTTACTCATTGTGATTTTTGGTTCAATGCATTTGTTGGCATGTTGCTTTGAGTTTAGAGCTTTGTTATATTGAATAATTGAATTTAGGGACAGGAAAAGACCAAATTGCACCTTTTCATGTGAATTTTGGAAGTTGTTTTTTTGGTTAGGTTCCCGTGGCTCTTTGTTCTTTATGGTGATTGTTATGTGTGATGGTGGTCTCTGTGATTGATGTGGTGCATGTGATGGTGATGTTAGTGGTGGTGGTGGTGGTGATCGTGGTTGTGTATCTGTGGTTATGTGTTAGTGGTGGTGGTGATGATGGTGTGGCGGTAGTGGTTGTGTGACGGTGGTGTGGCGGTGGTGTGTTGGTAGTGGTGGTGGTTGTTGTGTGTTGTTGTTGTGTGTTATTGGTGGTGGTGGTGATGTTGGTAGTGGTAGTGGCGGTGATGTGATGGTGTGGTGGTAGTGGCGGTGTGGTGGTGGCGGTGATGTGATGGTGTGGTGGTAGTGGCGGTGTGGTGGTGGTGTTACGTTGGTGGTTATGTGTTGGTGGTAGTGGTAGTGGTAGTGGTAGTGGTGTGGTGGTGTCTTAACCTTCACTAAAGATGAGCTCGAGCACTTCAGCTACTTCCAAAGCATTGTACTGCTACTGTGGTTTCTTCTTATTTCACGGCAGTGACATAACTACGAGAGAGTTTTACAGGTATCCAAGGAGATGAACAAAAAGTTGTGGCTTCTTTAGGTGGGTAGATGAGTTGTAGGAATCGACCGTCGATAGTCATCTGAAGCGGCTAGTTTCTTTGAAGGGCGACTTATCTCGTGACATAAACATATTACACTTTAAAAATAATATTATTATATTATTAATTATTATTTGAATAGTTTTTTCCATTTTAATTGTCGTGTTACTCACTGTTTTGTAAGGTGTCTCTTTTTATTTTGTAACATTCTAATTGGATAGCTTTCAAGTATGAAATGTGCTAGTATGAATAATTCTATTATAATCATCACTATAATACAAAAGCACAAAGATCATTTGATTCGAAACAGTTGTAACATAGCTATTTCAAAACTATCAAAAGAAAAAACATACAATCACCTTCTCCACAGCAACTTCCTGCCACAGCTGCTACGTAACAACTTTTTAATAAGTTGCACATGCCCCAGACAACCCTAAACCTTTTGAAGTCGGCCTATGGTGATTGCATTTCCTGCGAAAAGCAAAGCAGGATCTATGAACTGTTCAATCTCCAAACATAAAAGCAAAAATTCCAAGAGAGCCAATTCCTGCCATCAAAACAACAATTTCATAACAAATTGCAAAATGAAATAAACATTGAATCTGACGGATATTTGTAACACCTATATTTATCAAAACTAGAGTTTGAAATTTACATACATGACACTCAAATCATGTGTCATTACATATCTAACACCTAAGCCACCTGTCCTATGCATGAAATAGTATATTTCAGTTTTTAAAAGTTGAAATTATGATATTTTGAGTGTGATATGAAGGATCTGGGTGATATAAATGTAAAAAGTAATAATAAAGTATATGTGTTGGATATGTAAATACATAATATTTGGGGGTGTGCATGGAAATTTAAATACATAATATTTGAGACAGTTTTTTATATCTTTTGTGTTTCAAACAGCCATTAGAATTCTGTTTGGAAAACTATTTTTTTGTTGCTTTCTAAAAATTTCTATGATGGGAAGTTAGTTTTTTCAATCAAGTCTGTTGAAACGCGATGGTTGTATGAAAGTTGTTGCACGATTTTTTAGATAAAAAATTATATATTTATAATTCATATCACATTTTTTCAAGTAGTTTTATCCGCTACAACTTTACAATCATCTTTTATAAAAATTGCAGCCTCCTCAAAGAGACCCTTTTGTCTAGATTGTTTGCTATAGTTAGCTATGAAATAGTGGTTTGTTGCAGTTGAAGTGATAAAAATGAAGAAAAGTAATAGCTAGAATTAGATTTTTATTTTATTTTATTTTGTTAAATAATTCTTTGCTAGTAGTGTTATATTTTTAGACAATTTGGCTAATTTTTATTGTTATTTTTCAGCTTGAGTGTTAGAGTTAAAGGGTTGCTTCCATGGAAAGGAATCCACTAGCGCTTGAGGAAACTAGAAAGAGATGTAATTGCATGCTGACCATGTGCTTGGTCTTAATTTAGGAAATTTTTAATAGAGAGATACTCACATAGATATCACATCAATTTTATTGATTTACACATCTAAAACATTAACTTTCTTATTATTTACAAAACTAACATTTCAATAATAATTTTATCCCTAGACATGAATCTCGAGGCATTTTTTAACGAGAAATGTTGTGAATTCAATTTAAAGGCCACTCAGATCCTGATTTCAAAAAGTTTATAGTGAAAGTGGTTGTCTCGACAAGACGAATCTAATATTGTGAAAATTGGGCCAATTCGAGCCTAATCAAGTCCAAAACAAGTTTCTGTGAATTGTCGAATAAACTACAAACTTGACACATCTATGGTCAAATTGAGCATCTCGATGAGAGGAATCCAACAAATTTAAGTTCAAACAAATTTGAGGCCACTAATACCCTCAAAATATCAAAATACTCTTTATGATCAAAGTGGGTCGATGGGGTCGTTCAATCGGGTGGTTATGAAATTTATTTGTTTAATGACCAAAATACTCCTCTCGCAGGGGTTATAAATAGGTCTCCTCTCTTTACCTGAAGGAGTCGAATTATATTGTTGTTCTAGATTAAAGACCCGATGATAATTTCCGGCTATCGTCGCCATCTATTATCGCCGACCACTGTCTGCCCAATGTCGTCGGCCACAGTAGTTGGTGAACTCAGTTTGTTAACAACACATCCCAAATATGGTGTGCCGATGTATGTCGAATATAGTATAACGATATATCCTAAATATAGCGCAACGATGTATCTCAAATATGTTGTAACGAATAATATTGTATTGCATATTCGAAGACAACTCCTTGCGACAAATTCTTTCTCTGGGCTCCCGAAATTTTCTTCTTACGTTGTATATCAACTAGTGATGTCTCTAGTGTAAAATACTAAACCATAAAAAAGTGTTGTAGCCACCAACTACATCCTATGCGACTAATTATGACATATGTAGCTAACTATCATTGCAACCACCAACTACAACATATGTGAACAACTACGATCTATATAGATAATTATTACTGCAGCTTCTAATAATAACATTTGTGGTCAACTGACGCTATTGCAACTAACAATCATAACTTATATGACCAACTACGACCTATATGGTTAAATGCTACTGCAGTTACCAACTGCAGCTATGTGGCTAATTGTTTGTTCAACTTCAAACTACGACCTATGTGACCAACTAACGCTATTACAACCATCGAGTATAGTCTTTATGACAAAATACTGCATTTGTAACAATCAAATACGATCTTTGCGGTCAATTATTACTATTATCACCAATAAATGTATTTGTTGTAGCCCAATTACGACTATTATAACGAAACTATTATTGTACATATGTGATTGTCAACTTTATAATTTTAACTTCTTTATTTCAGGAGAATAGTGGATCTAACTACTTATCATCACAAAGTTAATTATGTTGACTAAGTTTGGTCATACAATTTTTTCCTTTTTCGAGGTTTTTTTCATGAAAAAAAAATCATGGTGACTTCTCCTGCTATTTTTCTATAATCTAAATGTGTGCTAGATCTTTGAGTAATGTTAAGACAATAAATTTTTATTCTATCATCATGAATTTCATGCCTAAGAGTTCCCAAAAGTTCCCAAAGGTCAAGATTCATTTATTTTAAAAGAAATCATTAGGCACAAAAATTTGAAAGTGCGGATGAAGACTTTTGTGCAATGCATAATTGTGTTTTCCACGTAATTTGCTGTCTGCATCTAATAATTTGTCCATTCTGAATCTCACTGTTATGCATCAGTGACAAGATAAAAAGTTAGATTTATTGTGCCATTAGACATCCGACGAACTCATGATTAATGTAAGTCAAGGAGCCTTTGGAGATTCCTCCAACGCTCAAACAATATTCTTAAGAGCAGTTGAGAAATTTTAGGATGCCAGCTCTATATATGTTCAATAATTTGCTGAAATTTTGTATTATATATATATAATATTTACAAGTATACCGATCAAATTTGAAATTTGCATTTGGTTAATTGAACATTTCCGACATCAAATCAATAAATTTGGGAGAAAATATTATGTTTGTCTTTGGACAAGAGGAGGATGGAGTGGATCTCACTAGGTCGGCGTTTGACAATGTCATGT
>NW_018164686.1:124551-131865 GCF_001263595.1 Phalaenopsis equestris
GTGTGTGCGCGCGCGCGCGCGCGCGTGCGCGCTAAAAATAATACTTAGCTAAGACAATATTTATATGTCGTTGAGATTTTTCTAACATGCAACAAACGTGAAATATGTTGAATAATAAGCAAATTCCATAATAATTTATTATTAGTAAAAGCATGTTGCATAGCAACGAATACACATCTTACAATCAAGGGTAGATGCTTATTTCTTACTTGGTAACAAAGTTAACTAACAATAAGGATAACAAGTATCCCAGCATTCTAATGATGACATAAATCTTCTCGTTCTGAGGCATGATTCTCCATAAATCATTGCTTGGAGGGAGCTAACTTGAAACGTCTTCCCTAAGATCATATGAAGAATCATTAGTGCCACTTACATGAATAAGCTGAGAATCAAATGTGTTGAGTTCTTAAAAACTAGAACAAATCATTAAATTTCAAATGGCTCCCTCACTAGCCATATGATTAAACATGGAAAGGAGCATTTTTCAAGATGAATCTAATTCTCGAGAACATGATTGAAGTATATATTCATCCTCCCTCCACTTCTTGGAGCATGAGGAGTTCATGTCATCTAGTACATTTAGTTCCATGGCATCATGATTTGCATCTCTCATCCATCTTTTATCCATTTTGGAAAACATCATCTTCATCATAAGCGTTTTGAACTTGAGGCGCAACATCTAAAATCCATGAATTATGTCCTGGAAAAAAAACACAAACAAAAAATCGGTGCTCTCATAGAAAGGATTGACAAGATCAAGACACCAGGCGGCAGGCTACATCAATGAACTTGTTTTTACTCTATGTAGAACCATTCTTGATAGCCACAAATTACATCTCATTTTGTGAGCATATCTTGGAGCATCACCCCAAAGCACATTGTTGTGTTGCACCTCATCCACAGAAGACTCAATTTTTTAAGGATTGGAGCCTTTGAAAGACCGTTTTCTTCAAAAAGGAACATGTGGAATAAATCAAAAACGCCTCAATTCTTGTCATAGAGCATCGCAACTGGATCGACATCTTTCGAGGCCACCATCATCTTCTCAAACATAAGCTGCACTACTATGTGTGGTTTTCAAATATAGTCGTAGGGAAGCCCAATCATATGTATATATTATGTGTTAGTAAATTCACGATAGTAAAGTGTTGTATTTTTATCTTAGTGTTGCATGAAATCAAGCACAAACACAGAAAAAAATAAATCAACAGATGAGACAACAAAAGTTTTTATATGAAAAACTTGAAAGAGAAAAAATCACTGGGTTTGACCCGGTTGAAATAAGTCCACTATGTCAATATATGTTACAAGACTTTCCCGTCTCTTAACTGGTCAAGAGCAAGATTACTCAAGTGATTTGACTTTCGCTAGAGGAGTGTCATAATATGTCAGGGAAATGGTGGTGTGCTGATGACAACAGTTCGATAAAAACTATAATAGTGACAATTCAGGGGTAGTGGAGCTTGTCGATTGACAATGGACCGGCAATAGTGAAACTCGATGGCAGCGGTCCTGCTATGGTGGAGCTAGAACGACGACCTAATAATGGTGGAGTTTGACTGCAATTGTTCTATGGTGGCGGAGCCCAACGACGGTTATCTGGTAGTGCTAGAGATTGACAATGATGGTCCTACTGTGATGGAGCTAGATGACAGCGGTGGAACTCGACGACGGTAGTTCGGCAGTGGTGAAGCTAGACAGATAGTCCAATGATGATAGAGCTCAATGATGATGGTTTGGTGGTGGTCATGTGATGGTGGATGTCGACTGTGGTTGTCAGACTATTGTGGAGCTTTACTGTGAAGGTCTGGGCACTATTGGTTTTGGCAGTGGTGGAGCTTATTGGTCGAGGACAGATAGTGGTGGTCCAACAATGACGACTGCTTGTGGTGGTGGTCAGAGGACAGTGGTTCGGTCGTGGGGCTGACTCAATTGAGGTGTTTCAACATTGTTTGAGCTTAAAAACCCTCAATAGCTTGGAGCTTCTCAAACTTTCTCCTTTAGATTCATGTCCTAAGCCACCTTCATGAATGTAGTGAGGGGTTATTTATACATTTTGTGAGTGACATCATCTATAAATACTGCATGAATCTGAACCAGTCCATCAGACTATGTAGAGCAATCCCTTGGATAAGATGGTGTTCTATAAGCATTTAAATACCTTAATGATGTCAAAATCAAGTGATATTGGGCTCATAGATAGCTCGATGTGACACTCAATCTGATTAAAAGTTTGTTAGATCTATAATCTAATTAACCATTCAATCACCCATCAAAAGCCATCTATTGTGCTTAAACAAATTGATATGGGCCTGATCAAACTCAGATCAAATCAATTTTGGCTTCATTAAACTCACCTTGTCTAGATGATTAGTTTGACTATACATTTTATGAAATCAGAGCTTGGATGATAATACAATCATATTTGGAATTATCTCTTACTAAAAATTCTTTAAAATGCATTAATGTTTGATGCTAACCCGAAATTACGCAGTTATTTAATTTCCAAAAGATTGTCAAAAACTTGAAGCAATTTAATTTAGCGGCTAGTGTGCACAATAAATATGTTATAAAATTTAGAATTTAATTAATTGTTTACGCACTAGGAGTACTACGCAAGTATACATATCGTTCCAAGTAAAATAAGATTTTCTTTTAAAACCCCAGTATCAATCTCACAGGGAAGATGAAACTCTTTTTATCCAAATGTCTTTTTAGGACTTAGAAAAACTTTACTTAAACTCCATATAATTATTTGAGAAATATGGTAGTAAGTTTAGGTGCAAAAAAAGGTTACTAAATTCCTGTTATTTCAAAGCTTTAAGGAAAATGCAGTATTTCTAAACTATTTTTATGAAAAAAAATCCAAATTATGTGAAAGTTCTTTCCCCTTGCAAAGAGATTATAATCAGCATTGGAATCAAATGTTTAAAGGTTAAAATGTAGTTTTGTGTCAAATAGGAGCATAACTATTCTTTATCTTCTTCCGAGTGTATAAAAAATATTAGCTAATCTAAAGTTAAGTTCCTAAATCTCAGTTTATGTTGGATAGGTTCTAGCCTCTTACCTCTAGTTACCCGCTGTGCCCTCTCTATAGGACTAACCGGTCCTTAGGTTCCAAACTCTAGATCACATTGGTTTTGCTTCTAACCTGTCCCCCTAAAATCATCAATTTACGTCTATCAAAACTTTTCTCTTTATCTATTGGCACTAACCCATGAATTACCTTTTCACCCAAGAGATTAATGTGAATCTTACTAATTAAGGAACACATAGCCCTCCTGAGTCATTATGGATTCACAACAAGTTTTAACATTACAATTGACCAAATTGAAAATGTAAATGAAGTACGAAATAATGAATCATCACAAGTATGAAATAAGAGAAATCTTAAGCAATTTTAATCCTACACATGATTACTTCTTATTGCAAAGAGAATGATAAAGGAAATTACTCAGATTTCATGGGGATAACATAACAAAATATGATTTATATTAACATCCAAGTTTTCACAGTAAAACAAAACTCAAAAAAATATAAAGTAATTTTCTGAGACTTCTCCCCAATAAAATCCTTTGAAGTTCCTTTGATGACTTCTTACCGTCCTTAGACACACGAAAACACACAAAAAAAGACTCTCACTCATAACTCACACAACACACACACACACACAAGAGAGCCTCACGCCCCCTTTTAAAACTCTTCACCACCAACCAAGCCCTCCAAAGCCCCCCTTTCGACCAACCAATCTTTTCTTTAAATAAAACTCTTAAAATTACCAAGAGTCACTTCAAGCTCCCCTACAAAATTCATCCAAATTCATTGCAAAAAAATTCAACCCATTTCTGGCGCTTTGACGCCCAACTGTGGCACTTAGGCACTAACCTTCTAGAAGCCTATTTTAAGGCGTTAGATCACTTTTTGCTCCTTGGGTCCATTTGACCCTATTTTGCTCCATTTTTGCTCATTTTGCTATTATACTCCATTTCTTATACTTGAAATCAAAAACACACAAGATACCTTTCATTAAAGCATAATATTCTTAAAAATGAGCATGAAATACACATATAAAAACAGTTAATTCTAAGGTGTGTCATCTGTGAGATTTGCTAAGTTCTATCAGAAGAACAGTAAATATGTCACTTATCATCTGCAACATGTTGTTGAATCTAATTGGGTGTCTGACAAGCAATTACCCAACCCATTTTTCCCCAATAAACTATAGTGTTAGACATGGAGAGCAATCAACATGGAAAGTATACAGATTAGCAACTAGCTGTGATGCAAAAAAAAGAGAAACATGGCTCACATCACTGTTTCATTCTTTCTACTTCTCTATGTCATTTCATAGTGTGTGTGGGTGTAATATACTTATATTTTCATCAGATTGTCGCAAGTAGTAGCACTAGTAAGTTTTAGTGGCATGGAATGGTGTTATGCATATTTGCTACTAGTTGTGAGGCCACTAGTAAATTTCAATGGCTAAGAATGAAGAATCCAAATTAGCAACTAATTGGGATGCCAAAAAAAAAAAGAAACAATGTTCACATTATTGTCTCATTCTTTCTTCTTCTATGATTCATTTCACAATGTGTTTGTGTGTGTGTGTGGGGGGGGGGGGGGGTGTGGGTGTGGGGGTGGGTGTGTACTATATCTGGATAACCTTTAATGATTTTGAACTTTACTATCCTCTTCCTAAAGTTAAAACTTTTCACATTTCTTAACTTGATAATGTGTATTAATATAAAAGTGATTTTTTTTAGTTTCTCAAATTATTTTTAAAGTGTAAATCTAAGATCCTTAGTGTTTTAAAAATACATTTTTTCCTACTCTGTCTATGGTGATAGAGCTTAGGAACCCTCAAGAGCTTGGAGCTCCTCTAACTTTCTCTTCCAGGTTCAGGTCCTCGTTCATGAAGGGAGTGAGGCTCTATTTATAGATTTTGCAAGTGACAACCTCTGCAAATATCACATGAATTCGAACCACTTTATTAAACAACTCAAAGTGATCACTTTAATTAGATAGTATTCTATGAGCATTTGTGTGTCTTAATGATGTCATTATCGAGTAATATTGGGCTCATCGTTCAACTTGATGAGACACTAGATTTGACTAGAAGTTTGTTAGATTTGGAATATATTTGACCATTCAATTATCCATCCAAAGTTTCCAATTACGCTTAAACAACTTGATATGGGTTTGATCATACTCAAATCCAATCAATTTTGGCTTACCTTGTTGAGACGGTCAATATGACTATACATATGATAAAATAAGAGCTTAAATGATCATTGATTTCTACTTAGAAATATTCCTAGCTCAAAATGTTTTTGAAAAGATACATATATATTTAAAAAGGAAATTGATATTTGGCAGAGACTCAAATATCGATTTCTCATGCGCATCAAGGCTCCATGATGAGAGCCTGCGCCATGTACCTAACTATTCGAGAACCCCGCGCCATGGGGGATCGAACCCGTGACCCAAGGGGACTTACAGTGAACCCCACCAACCAACATGCCACGATTTGCAGCACACACGCACATAAGGAAATTGATATTTGACAAATGCCCAAATATCGATTTCCCATGCACTTTTTGGCCCCATGATGAAAGCCCACGCCATGTGCCTAAAATTCCACAGCTCCCGCACCACGATGAGATCAAACTCTTGACCTGAGGGGACTTACAGTGATCCCACCACCAATATGCCAAGGCTTGTGACATATATAACAAATCATACTTAGCTTCTATGATATTAGATAATTTTTAGAATAATTATATAGAAAACACTTGAAATATTAATATTTATAAAAATGACATCAAGATAAATTTATAAAACATCAGACAAATGCATTTATCAAATCCTACTTCTTATTTTCTGGCAATTTGATTTTGTATATACCAAAAATACCAGCACAAATCTCAAAGAGAACGAACGATCAAGAAGAAAGGGTCTCCTTTTAAGGCAAGCAATCAATCGACCATTCAAGGCCGAGTGTGAAGCCGCATCTCCAAACTTGGGATAGGTTCAAGTTCCAGAGATAGTTCCCTGCTCGGTAGCGACAAGAATCTTCAAAAGTGAGGCGAGAATCATCACAACAACGAGTATCGTCAGATACTTTATATGGGCTACAACAAGGTCTGCTTAAGTTCTTGCAAGTTTGAGAGATCTGGTCGAGGCAACGAACCAACCAGATAGGCAAGACACGAGCCGTGTAAGACTTGAGTTGAACATAAAATTAGCCACGTCTTACTGCGAAAAAGCTAACCAATTACATTTGACCGACTGACCCCGTGTTCGGACCAAACGACCACCTCACAAATTGACCACTCTGGTCGACCATGCCAAAAGACACAGAGCAAGATCACCATATGACTGAACAACTCGACCAACCAGTGCGTACTCTAGAAGGCAAATATGCAACTCATCTGGCAGCCTCAGTCGATTGACTCGAAGCCATCAGACCAGTCAGTTACCAACAATATTAAAATTTAAATTCTAATACAAATATAACATAAAATCTATACAATAAGTTAGAATCTTGACATAAGTACAATTACCTCTCTTTTATGTAATTGTAGAAAATACATATCTATAAGTACGGGACAAAATACAAATAGATGATCTCCTCCCATATTCTCACTAAAATAATTCCAGACTCATTCCAAGTGAAAATTTAAGTACCCAACATCGTTTATTAGTTTTAGATTTTAAAATTAAGAGTTGTAAAATAAAAAATACTAGGACTCATCGTAGAATTAGATGGAGAAACTTAAAAGACACAAATAAATTTATTTTTACGAGTAAAATTCAAGATTTCAAAATTTGGAATATTCATGAAGAAATAAATATTATGTGGGATAAAATACCAAACACTATTAAAGAAGTAGCAAAAGTTGTGCTTGGAGAATCAAAAGAAAAATATTTACAAATAAAAATAGTTGATGGTGGAATAATAATGTGCAAGAAAAGATAAAATATAAGAAGTTATGTTATAAAAATTGGTTTAAATGTAAAAGCTTAGAGAACTGAGAAAAATATCAAACGGTCTAAAAGAACAATCTGTGACGCTAAAAATTCTGCTTTTAATGATCTTTATAATAGATTAGATACTAAGGAGGGTGAAAAATTTATGTATAAACTAGCCAAACAAAGAGAATAGAAAAGTACAGATTTAACTCAAGTAATGTGTATTAAAAATGAAAATAAAAAGTACTTTTCTTAGAAAAAGATATTCAACATAGGTGGGTGAGTTACTTTGATAAACTTTTTAATGAAGTTTCTGAAAATACGATCGACCTTAGTGAT
>NW_018164686.1:132671-133315 GCF_001263595.1 Phalaenopsis equestris
GCAACAAAACATTAAAAATACCTTTCTTTAAAGTGCAATATCATTAAAAATAACATAAAAGAGACATGAAAATCTCAACATATTTTTCTTTGGACAATGATGGAATAATAATGTGCAAGAAAAGATAAAATATAAGAAGTTATGTTATAAAAATTAGTTTAAATGTAAAAGCTTAGAGAACTGGGAAAAATATCAAACGACCCAAGGGAGTCTAAAAGAACAATCTGTGACACTAAAAATTCTGCTTTTAATGATCTTTATAATAGATTAGATACTAAGGAGGGTGAAAAATATATGTATAAACTAGCCAAACAAAGAGAAAAAAGAAAGCAAAGATTTAACTCAAGTAAAGTGTATTAAAGATGAAAATCAAAAAGTACTTTTTTTTTAGAAAAAGATATTCAACATAGGTGGGTGAGTTACTTTGATAAACTTTTTAATGAAGTTTCTGAAAATACGATCGACCTTAGTGATCTTAATATCGTAAATAATAATAAAACGTTTCATTTTTACCGCCGCATTAGCAAAAAAGAAGTTGAGGAGGCTTTAAAGAAAACCAAGGGTGGAAAGTCTGTAGGACCTGATGATATCCCAATTGAAGTGTGGAAATATTTGGGAGATTTGGGAGTTTCTTGGCTTACTAA
>NW_018164686.1:134343-151052 GCF_001263595.1 Phalaenopsis equestris
GATGATCCGATTAGGAGAGTAGATGTTTTAAATTCGACTTGTGTTAAGAAAGGCAGAGGTAGACCTAGGAAGACTTGGGCTTATTGTATTAAAAATGATATTAATTTACTAGAACTAAATGAAAACATGACACTAAATAGGAGGCAATGGAGAAAAAGGATTCATGCAGCCGACCCCACGTAGTGGGATTAAAGCTTTGTTGTTGTTGTTGTATTTAGCTCTAACACTGTGATTGATGCATAAAGAAAAAATTACAATCCAACACATTTAAATTTATTTCTGAAGTCATTAGCCCGGAGCACCTACTCCTCCATGGTAATTTATAATATAACTCGCCGCTAGCCGTAATAAGAAAATAATATCAAATTGTGAACAGCTTCACTGGTCGTTACTCTCTTAGGCTCTTAGCTGTCACGTAGCATTCTCTCTCGTGCAAACCTAATCATCGATCGATCGATTAATCAATTTGGAAAGGAATCCCGAGGCACAGGGAGAACGGAGAAGGGGGAAGGAGAAGCGAGAGAAGCGAGACGGAGAGATCGACATGGCGATACTATACGCGCTGGTGGCGCGGGGCTCCGTGGTTTTAGCGGAGTTCAGCGCGACGCAGACGAACGCGAGCGCGATTGCCCGGCAGATCCTCGAGAAGATCCCAGGAACAAACGATAGTCATGTTTCCTACTCGCAGGATCGCTACATATTCCACGTCAGTCGCACCGATGGCATCACCGCTCTATGCATGGCGGACGACACCGCCGGAAGTGAGTTTATCTCCCTCTTTTTTCGACATCATCAATCCTGCCGTGGCTTTTTTTCGTACTGGATTGTTTTCGAAGTTGCTATTTTGTTGATTCGTTTTGGCTAAAGAGAGATGAATGATTGAACGGCCTGAATCGATTTAATTTA
The DNA here is from genome assembly GCF_001263595.1 of Phalaenopsis equestris. NCBI lineage: Eukaryota > Viridiplantae > Streptophyta > Magnoliopsida > Asparagales > Orchidaceae > Phalaenopsis > Phalaenopsis equestris. The sequence continues at coordinate 135,250 of NW_018164686.1, forward strand.
TCACTGCTATTAGATTATCAATACTGAATTTTCCCGTATTATGAGATCATCACAGCTGATTTTTCCCTTTTGGCACCTCATTTTGTTGGGAGATTGAGGTTTGCAGACAAAATTATTATTAAAATTGGATGCTGGAGATGGAATATATAGTTCTCTTTTATTTGAGCCGTGTGGCTTGGGTTGGAGACGTTAAGTGATTAGAGGTAACCATTCTCCTGGTTTGAGGCTTATTTATTATTTCGTGTAGTCCCCCATTTTTGTTGCTTTTGTTTCTTTCATCTATTGTATAATACTCTTTTATTAGGTGATATTAGCTATTTTAGATGAGTGCTTTTTTCTTTTAATAATTCTTAAATGATATTTCATTCAAGCGGAAAGAGATCAAACAAAATAATTGTCATAAGATATGATGGTGTTGTTTTCATTCATCATAGATTGTAAGAAAGATTAATTGAAATTCTATAGTTGAGTCAATCTTTAAAAGGTTATGAATGAAAATAAATGCGATTCTAAGAACTGAAAGAAAGTAAATATTGCTAAGATTCTTTGTTGAAGCTATAATTCTAGTAAATAGGGTAGATGGAAAAATCAAAGCTTATGTACTAAACAGGATGGATGGATGGATGAATGTCTAGATTATAAATATTTTTTTTCTTGCCTAAAATGAAAGAAAATTTTGTTTTGCAATCACTTTAAAGGCAATTGAAGGAGATAGTGTGACCATATCTTATAAAGTTCTAATCATTGACACACACACTTAATATATGTATATATACGTGCACGCGCGTGTGTGCGAGTTCAAAATAAATTATTCTCCCGTATAAGATGGTTAAACTTAAAAATGTGAAAAATTGTTATAGTTTGTTCATCACCAATGCCTTCATTAGCCTATTCTAATTATTAAGGATAGTTTTTATGAAATTTATTTTTTATTAATCCTTGTTGAGTGTTGCTTGAGTTGTTTTCCTAGATAGGCTATTAAGAGAAGCATATTCAAATTATATAGCTGGTCATATTTGATTTGATGTAGGATGAGTTGTTTCATAAAAAGACATTTGCTATAAAACTTTTAGGAGATTTGAAAAATACACCACATAAAAAAGAAAGTTGATCGTGGAGTGAAAAGGTATAAAAAGATAAGATGTAACATAAATGAAATGTGCCTTTAAGGAGTGGCACAAAATAAATGCTATGGAGGCATTCAAAAGCTAGAAGTATTACAAAGTAGTGAATAAAATAAAAGTTGAGGATTTTAATGATTCGTATAGCATAATTACCAAGAGAGGAGAAGAATGAGATCTATAAAATAATTATGGTGAGTAATAAAATGTCAAAAGGCTAAATAGATGACACATAATTAATGATAATACAATCTTAATTAAATAAATGGGCATTTAAATACGTAGCACACAATTCTTATGAATTTACAGATCTCACACCTAAACTTTTATATTTATATCATATCACTCAAATTTTTAATATCACATAAGAAAAGCACTATTACCACTTTTTACAAGTGAAATACACATTTTCATTCATAAGTTTAAAGCACAAAATGCTATGTATGTACATATGAAAGTTTACATGCGGGCTATTTAAATACATAAGAATTGTGTGCTACGTATATAAATTTCCCTTAAATTACTATGAAGGAAAGGTGAAAAGGCTATCTTATAAATTTATTAGTGAGGCCTCTAAGGGATAAGATTTTTGGAAGAGCATGATGTGCTATACATGATTGACCTCAAGAAGTGGATCAAACCTAGCTCCAAAGAGGACATTTAGAGATAAAACTTGAGTTCCATGATATTTATTGAGTTTTAGAGTGTTATTGGGTAATATCATTGTAGTTTGGTTGCTCATCTTTTCAATGTTAATGCTAACATATGAGGATGCCAAATAATCAGAGAAAAAACACATTGTGTCGTTATTCAATAATAGAAAGGGTGTTCATGATTGTGGTAAATATGGTTATACGATGATGTTGTGGGAGAGGGTAATAGAATATAAGATAAAGGAATTACATCAACTTTTGATAATTAATTTAGTTTTATGATATAAATATCCATCATGGACTCTAATTTTGTGCCAAGGAAATTAATGTAAAAATATAAATAGCAAATACAATACTTTCTTATGATTTTCATTGGCCATGAAAAGACCTAGGATCGAGTACCATGAGAATTAATTTGATAAATATTAAAGAAAAGTATATCGAAGATATGTAGAAAATAATTAAAATGTGCATGACTGAGTATTAACTGATACTTAAAGTAGATTTGGAATGACTAGGAATTTCAAATCACAGTTTGGTTTACATTATGGATTAGCTTTAAGTTTGTAACTTATACAATTGATTGCAAATGATATTCTAATTAGGTCATGCTAGTAAAAAAAAAGTAGGTTATGCCGGTAGATGTTTTTTTATTTGCTATACTAATGCTTACAAAGGATAATACTGTTCCAATTGTTATCAAAATAAGTGAAAAATCAAAATATTGTAAAAAATTTTTAGTCGATAAATGGCTTGGGATTAGTTGATGCAAATGCTAAGTATGTGACATAATTATATTGGGTTTGATATTGCTAATTATTGGTTAATATTACTAAAAGGTAAAGTGATACCTTAGTGTGATATGTTAATTATGTTATATATATATGGAAGAATGGTGATATAAATGTGGATATAACTTGCAGAGTTAATTTTTGTTGCTAAAATGGTGAAGTATATTATGAGTACCATACAATAAAAGAATATCATGGACATTAATCATAATTTTTATAATTGCAATTTGGTCATCAATTTTGTATGATTTAAGTATTAGGAAGCAAAGAAGAAATCAACAGATAAGTATGATAGGAATTAAAAGATTAAGTTAGATATGTGACAAAGCGAGGAAGAATGGATTGATAAATAATTAAAGCAGTGATAGATTAGGACTAGTATTTATTCAAAATAAAAAATAAACTTACTTGGCTTTGGGTCATGTATAATAAATGGTAGAGTAGGCAGTGATTGGTAGATAGTTTTAATATTGAGTACTAGGGTGAAACATGGCTGATTAAATGTAACCTTGATAGAAATTGAGCAAGAATTATTAAGCAATATTAGCTCTAACCTCTTGTAATACTTAATAGGGTTTACTAGAAATAAGAAACCATAAAGCCAACTATAAATAGATGAGACCGAGTTAATGGTCATGATGATGAAATGGTATTTGAATCATATTTTGATGGCATTTAGATGCCACCCAAACAGATAAAATCTTGATGCCAAAAGAAATAACCAATAAAGAAAAACCTTCATTGATCATTGCTAATCACAGATTCACAATAGATTTTTTAAGACAGGTAATATTGAAGAAAATTCATTGCCTTTTATGGTTAACATCATTAATTCACACCATTATATTGATAGTGTTTTCAGTTATTTTGTTATTTGAATGTTTCAATAGGGGGTCAAATGATTATGAACCGCGGTCAACACATTTGTCCATCCTTTTCTTTTTGCTATACCTTTTCATGAATAAAATTTTGTTGATTTAATTCCTTTTTTTGGTACTTTCTAATTAAGTAGTTGATGAAGTTTGGTGCTTGTCAAAACTAATGCAAGTGTTGCCTTTAATTGTTAGAACATTCAAGTCTTTTTATGCTTTAGTTTTTGTTGCAACTTCGTCCTTATATTTTAGTTGTATTCAATAGAATGCCATCATCTCTCCATTTTATTATCCATTGCAAAAGTGGACACTTTTTCAAATGGTTTATTGCATTCTAGAAAGATTATTGATGGCATTTTTTGCGCTGAGGAAAAAAAAGGCATTGTTGAAACTTTTGCAATGGATAATAAAATGGAGAGATGATAGCAAAGTTTGTCTGAAAACAATATTTACATTCTATTGAATACAACTAAAATATAAGGAGGAAGTTGCAACAAAAACTAAAGCATAAAAAGACTTGAATGTTCTAACAATTAAAGGCAACACTTGCATTAGTTTTGGAAAAAGCACCAAACTTCTTCAACTACTTAATTAGAAAGTACCAAAAAAAGGAATTAATTAGTTTTGACAAGCTTATGTTGAGTTAGAGTTTAGATTCATGGCTATATATTTTACCTTCACTGATCCTAACCAAGAGTAAATGTTCCTGACTCGATCACTTTATACTTTCCACCTCTATTAGCATATCATTCATAAATTTTATTCTGAGGTGAAGCTCTCCGTGATTTTACATATGGCGTAGATCTCTGGGTAGACTTTGAGGAATTTTTTATCTAATGCTTTGGCTGGCAACATAAGTTACATGCATTAGAACTCAAAAGGCATTTTCCTTGATTTAGCCCTCCTTTATCACAAGTCTCGTAATACTACTGATAATATCACCACTAATTCCACAATTGAAGCCTTCTTAATGCATAACCTATTCAATCCTATTTAGTGCTCTTCCTTTTGTTCATTCGTTTAAAAATCAGTTTCTATTCTCTTTGTTCTTTCCACCAGTATAGAGTAGTTTTCAATCTCTAAGTGCACCAAGAGTTATCTAATCATGCACCACAATCCACACAAGAATTGACGGAGCTTTTCTCTGTAGTGGGGACTACTTGATGCTTATTCTTTGAAAACATGATAAATTTTGCCTCGTATTACATTAATGATTGATCTATTTGTATCAATCTTTTAAATTTGCGTTATATTTGACTTTTTAGAAAGAAGCTAATGTCAAGCTTGAAATGTTTTCACAATCTCTTTCCACGAAATTTATCTTCAGACCAACTTTGCCATCATCTCTCCATTTTATTATCCATTGCAAAAGTGTCAACAATGCTTTTTTTTCCTCAGCGCAAAAAATGCCATCAATAATCTTTCTAGAATGCAATAAACCATTTGACTCCCCTGAAAGAAGTGGTCGCATGCTTTGGAACAACTTTAAATAATTTTTTTTTTTATTATTGTACTGCTACCGCCCATGATTGGGACTAAGAATCTTGAATAGCTAAGTTATTGATACCATCATCAAGTGAATGCATGAGTGGGAACACCCATTGTATCAAATTGTAAGCCGACAATTGTTTATTTCACCCCAATAGCTTCTTCTCCCTTTCTATTAGCCTTAGTTGTATTCTTGTTTGAAGTTTTTTCTACAAGAATTCATACTTGATATGCAAAAGGCAATATTATTCAATGGACAGATAAAATACATTAGTATTGCACCTATCCAAGTATTTTAAACATCACTTTTTTTTTTCATTAATTATTCTAGTGGTTCTTTCGTCACCATTTGTATCCCTTAGTGTAATTCTTTTGCTTTAAAACTGCTATTGTGATGATTCGGCCTAAGTGTTTGGAGTACTGATGCAAGAATTGTCGAGCATAATTTTTTTTTTTAATCTTGAAGGCTTTCATAAATATCTTAATGTTAAACATGTGAGATAATACCAAACATTTAAAAGAAAAGCATCTAAATTATTTTATCATCTGTCAAAACTATATAAAAGGATTTGACACTGTTTCACACTTGTCGTAAACAAAACCTCTTCTATCCTTTATTTGCTTCATCAAATATTTTCTTGAAAATGTTTATCGGTTTGTAGAGTGAGTTGTAAATATATAACATTGTGGGTTATATTATAATTTAAGTTATAATAACTCAAATGGAAAAAAAAATAATAATATGCATGCTGCTCATTATATTTAAGATGCAAGAAAGATCATAATACTTGGTTTTAGTAATTATGACTATAAACGTTGTTTAGTAATTAGAGTTATGTATGATAGTTGAATCATAACTTTCAACTTGATTTTAAGAGCTTCAATATGTAATAAACATATCATATCATTACTTTTTTTTAGCATATACTTGATACATGCGTTTCAAGAGTACCTTCTCTATTTAAACTCAAATCACTTCCAGCCTTTATTAGAATTGCAGGGTATAACTTGTAAATCTATTATTTATTTTGAAGTGGAAATATTAGACTTATCAACACATGGGTACATTAGCATGCTCGGTTGATACTATAAGAGGGTGATTCTTTTTTTCAATGTGCTATGCAAACATATCAATATAATATATATCATTTATTTTCTCATTCTTGTAGGGTGCAAAATAAACAATCGAAACAAAACATGATAACATATACTTTTTTCATAGCAATACAAATGATTATTTGTATTGATAAGGAATTATTATAATTTATAATAACTATCTTGTAGTAATGAATCATCATGTGCATATAAAGAAGCAGAATCATTAACATTCAAAGTAATGCGTCGGTTTAGAAGAATACATTATATGATATTATACATCTTTGCATCATGGATTCTAAATTAATACATTGCAAACACCTTAAGGCCTTGCGTAACTCTTTTTGAATTCCACCTAAGTTCCCACTCAAATCCAATTTATATAAAGTATGCATATTATAATGCACATAATTAGAGTCATGCAACCAAATAATTTAAAGTTCACTCTTTAAATAAAAAAAAAAATACACATTTTTTCACATTATTTTGGCTATCCTTTTAAATATTACTTGAAAATAGAAATTAATACAAATATTGTTCTTATGGTTATTTCATGTCCACTAGAAAGCACAACATGCCTTAGTTATAGCTATCATGTAATTGTCGTAAAATAAATTATAATAACATAGATCTTTAGTTCTCACTTAAATAACTAAATAAATTTATTTATATTGGTTAGATTGTATTTCATCTCCAGTAGAAGTCATTTTTCATGTTTACAATAAATTATAATTATGATGTTTTTATAACAGAACCATATAACTTTATCCCACAATTATGTAAATATTTTCTAAAGCATTGATTACCTTAGGAATCTAATAATATGGATTTATATGACCGTGAATTGAACACACATATGATCCCTCATTTGTAGAAAGCTCCAAATAATTTTAAAGTTTCCTACATACTTATCTATAGGACTTTTTTAACGTTTTCCGTTATAATTATAACCAAAATTTTAATATTAATCATAAGAGAAATCAAGGGTTTAACTTGATTTTAATACAGTGTAAGAAGACAATCTATTCATGCATTTATTTTTAAATCTACGTCTTATATTAAATATGATGTATACATATTAAAATAAGTTTTCTTACAATATTTTGTCATCTTAAACCAATTAGCATCTAACAATCCAACCTAAATTCAATTAACTCTGACTTGTATTTATAACTATAAGAATCTTTAAATATGATAATCAGAAAATCTATAAGTTAACTATTTGTTCATAACATTGGCTAGTAAGTTTTAAAACTTAACCTGGGATAGCATGCAAGTTGAAAATCTAAACATAAATTTATCTTAAATATTCTTCATTTTCTCATAAAGAAATTGAAACAATAAATATCGGGTTAGAGTTTACCTTTGAACTAGAAGAAAGAAGAAAAAGCGAAATTCTTAAAAACTTACTCTTTCTCCTAAATTTTTTATTGCTCTTCTTCCGCATAGCCTCAGCCAAATCAAGCCATTGACGCTTTAGACACACTCACTGTCCTCTCATACTCTCTCTATCTTGCTCTTCCACTCTCATTCATCACCTTTTTAAAGCAATGTAATCGACGGTTCCGTTCAATTTAATTGACCCAATGTTTCACCCACTTATCTTTTATTTATTACAATTTAACTTTATTTTTACAGTTATGCCATTATCCTTATTATATATTTTATATGAAATATTAAATCATAAATTAAAATTTTCTTTTAGTATGGATTCATTTAAATCTTAGAATCATTCTCAAAATAGTTATATCATTTATCTTTAATTATTTGTATTCAATTATTTTGAGCAGTTTTTTTTCATTTTAAACTTAATTGATTTCTGTGCATCAATTAAATTGTTAAGTTAATCATAAAATTTTAATAGTAATGCTTCTTAATCAAGTAAATTAAATTTTGGATTTGTACAGTGCAAGCTTATAATGAGTGTTTGGAACAACATTCTATATAAATAACGTGTACGTTTTATTCATTCGAAACTTTATGGCGTCTCAGTGCTGATTTGAAACAATTTTCTTTTCTCAGGAAGAATTCCGTTTGTATTTCTTGAAGACATTCATGGAAGATTTGTGAAGACATATGGACGTGCATGCCATACAGCTCTTGCTTATGCCATGAATGAGGAATTTTCTAGGGTCTTAAGTCAACAAATGGACTATTATTCAAACGATCCTAATGCAGATAGGATAAATCGCATCAGAGGTGAAATGAGTCAGGTAGAGTTGAAAGGCATTTTCCATCCCATGCTTATATTAAGCGTACCTCTTGAATAGATAGATTGGACCGGATGTATAAGTATCCGTCTCATTTTCCTATTAACTAATTTGGTTCTTGTACCGACCTAGTAGTCCAAGTATTTTTTTTTTTTTATTGACTAAAGGATCAGGTTCTGCCTTGTTATAGTTAACCAATCTATAAGGTAAAAATGTCTATCCTTCTTTGTATGTGGGGGTGTATTTTGTTTTTGTAGGGATGTGTGTATTGGAAAGGAGGGGATTGGGACTTCAGATGTGCAAATTGGGAGGGATATGGCTTCTTATAGGTCTAAAATGATGCAATAACGCAAATTATGTAAAACATTCAATGTATTTTTAGTTCTCTTAAAAAAAATATATAACTGTTACATGCAACAACTAATTTGAATTGTGTTTCTTTTTTTGTACCCCAATCATTGTCTTAAATGTAGGTCAAATCACATTTTCTATTCATTTTTTACCTATAAAATTGTAATCATCACATCACTAGTCTATTTAAACTATTTGGGACCAGCTTCATGAATCTATATTTTCCTTCTGTTCGTGCTGGGTGTTATTTGAGATGCTAGACCTCTTTTTAAAAAAATCATCTTGAACAACTTCTATCAATGTTTGGCCTACCCATTTTCCTTCCTAATCTTTTGATATGAATTTTATCTAATCATCTAATAGGCATATTTTCTATCATTCTTTATACATGGTCAGATCATTTAGGTTTGTTTTCAATTATTTACTCATTATTAGATGTTATTTCATTCTTTCCTTTAATATAATCGTCTCTTAATTTATACTTTCTAGTTTTGGCATACGTCATCTTAATATTCTTTTGTATTCCACACTATTTTCATCCGACACTTTAGACCTATACAATATTACCCCCTTAATTGTTGTGCTAATAATTTTATATACAAGTCTCCATGATATGCTCTTGTTGCGTAAGGCTTCTGAAGCTTTTCTCTCTGTCAATTACTTAGCATTACCAAGAAGTTATATCTTCGTCTTTATCTCCAATCATTTGTATAATAGATTTAGGATAGCTTATTGAAACCCAATTATCACTTTATCTTTTAGTAAAATTGATTGATAATTTTTTATTTCATGCCCCTAAAAAAATTGTATTTCATAAATTTTCATTGTTTTTCTTAGCTAATATATTTTATCATCTCAAAATTTTCTTCATAATTATAATTTTTTATTTATTTCAATGGATGTCTCGTTGATTAAAGCTCTATCATATGCAAAAAAGCATGTAAGGAATATCTCTTTTAATATCCATTTACAAGCATCTTCATAATTAATTAAAAAAGTGACATTTACATACATGCAACACAATTCTTATGTTTTACATATCTAACATCTAAAATTTCACATTTACATATAACTCATTAATATAAAATTAAAATATCACTATTATTTACTTTCAAAAGGTGAAATTCACCTTTTCATGCATAGATTTATGTCGCCAAAGTGCTATAAATGTAATAATAAAGTTTATTGTTAGATATGTAAATTGGAGAATAGAGCAGGATGATATTATTGATAGAAGTAGGAGTATTTAACCCAAATACAATGAATACAATAAAGGAAAGAAATAAAAGAGAATAAAACAAATAGGAAAGAAATAAAATAGAATAAAACAAGTAGGAAATAAATAATGAGGGAATAAAAATGAATAACAAGCAATAAATCTAATACTCCCCTTCAAGTTGAAGCATAGATGTTAGTCATGTTTAACTTGGATGTGAAGTATCTAGCAACAAACAAGGAAGATTCTTGGTGAGGATGTCTGCTAGCTGGTGAAATATCTAGCAACAGACAAGGAAGATTCTTGGTGAGGATGTCTGCTAGCTGACCACTGGAGGACAAAAAATGAATACAACTTTTTCAGAGTCAATCTTCAACTTAATGAAGTGTTTGTCAATCTCCACTTACTTGGTACGATCATGCTGGATTGGATTGTGAGCAATGTTGATTGCTGCCTTATTATCACAGGATAGCTGCAGCGGGACATACTTTGGCATATGGAATTTGCGGAGCATGATGCGTAACCGGAGTGTTTCACAGATTCCTAAGGACATAGACCGAAATTCATCTTCAGCACTGCTCCGGGCATCCACAGACCATTTTTGATTTTTCATGGGACAAGATTGTCTCATATAACAGAACGATACTCCAAGGTAGAATGTCATTCATGAACCGATCTGACCCAATCAACATCTGTATAAACAACAATAGAACGAGAGATGTGATTGGAGAAAAATAAACTTGAGCTCGATGTACCTTTTAAATAGTAGAGAATTCAGTAGACAATTTGGAGATGATGCTCATAGGAATCATGCGTGAATTGACTCACTATGCCAATTGCGTGACATGTCGGGGTGAGTATGGGCGAGGTAGATAAGTTTTTACACGAGACGTTGGTAGTGAGTCTTGTTGACAAGCATAACATTGGGAATGTCAGATAATTTTTTATTGGGATCCACAAGGACAGTCACTGGTTTGCATAGAAGAAGATTGTTCTCTGTCAAGAGATCAATCACATATTTACGCTGAGATAGACAAATGCCTCGAGTTGATCGAACTACTTCCATGCCTAAGAAGTATCAGATAAATCCCAAGTCCTTCATTTCAAAGAACTTAGCAAGAATGTTTTTTAAAGACTCCAATGTTGGGAGATCATTACCTGTAAGAACAATATCGTCAACATAGATAATAAGATCAGCTACCTGACCATTAGAGGAATGTCAGAATAAGAGAGTGCGATCCGATTGAAGTAAAACCATGACGACCACCTTTGTGAACTTGTCGAACCATGCTATTGTGGATTGTTTTAGCCTATAAAGGAACTTTCACAGCCTGCTCGCTTGCCATTTGGAGGCAGTAGAGTCAAATTCAAGAGGGAGCGACATGAATATCTCTTTTGTAAGCTCTCCATTCAAGAACGCATTCTTGACATGTAGCTGGAATAAAGGCCAATCAAGATTCACAAGAAGGGATAACAATACTCAAATATTGTTTAACTTAGCCATTGGAGCAAATGTCTCCTTATAGTCAACTCTGTAGGTTTGTAAGTGCCATTTGGCAACCAATTGTGTCTTGTTGCATTCAAAGGATCCATTAGAGTTGAACTTGGTGCTGAAAATCCATAGACACCCCATAACTTTCTTATCCTGAGAAAGATCAACGACATCTCACATATGGTTCCATCGAAGAGCATTCATCTCCTCCATTACTGTCGTTTTCCAGGCTGGATCAGCAAGAGCAACATCAATAGTAGCTGAGATCTGGTAGTCTGTCAGGGCAGTAGCACATGCTTTGTAGGTTGGTAATAAACTGCAGAAAGAGATATTTTGCCATAGAATAGAGGGAGCATGTATGATTGCATACCTTACTTGGAGAACTCACCTCCTTATGCGGTGGAGTGGTCATGTTGATGATGTCGCCTGGAGTGAAGGTCCTGTAAGGATTTAGTTGGTTCCAGAGTAAGAGTATTTGAACAGGTCCGCCGAGTGTAGACACGGATAGTGGAGGAAGCGATGGCGCACGCATAAGTCTAGGGGACTCACTAGATGGTGCACTCACCAGAACAGTGGACTCATCAGTGGCAAAAACAATAGGGGGAACATTCATAGGAGTAAGATAAGAGACAGTCTCTAAGAACCCAAGCTCTCCCTCACTTGGGGTCGAGCTAGAAAAATAGGAAACACTTTCAAAGAAGGAGAATCAACACTCACATAGATTCTATTAGTCGTAGGATCAAGACACATTTTATAGAATTGGGATCAATTTTACTCCGATTGGGGGCAGTGCTCCTAACAAATGTAGTGCACCCAAAAATATTGGATTCTAATGTGGTGAAGTCCTAATTGACAGGGAAACATGCCTTGAGGACGGCTAAGGGGATTCAAAACTTGTGAATTTTAAAGGGGTTTCTATTTATGAGATAGGTGATAGTGAGAATGACATCGTTCAAATATTATTTCGAGACATTTGATTGAAATATAATAGAGTGAGCAACGTCAAAGAGGTGAAAACTTTTCCACTCGACTACCCTATTTTGTTGAGGATTGTCCATACACGAGTTATGATGGAGGATGCTTTTACTAAACAAGAATTCAACCAAAATAGAATTGAAAAACTCACGACCATTATTGGTCCAAAGGACCTGAATAGGAGTTGAATTGGGTTAAAATGAGGGTGTAGAAGTTTTGAAAGGTGATAACAACATCCAATTTGTCTTTTAAAATGTAGACCCACGTCATCGGAGTGTAATCATCTATCAAAGTTAGGAACCGCCATTTATTGGTGTATCTAGGAGTGCGAGAGGGTCCCCAAAGGTCATTGTAAATGAGAGAGAGGTGCAGAAGGTGTGTAAGTGTGGGGTTGGTAATAAACCCGATGATGTTTGACTAACTAATATGTCTCACAATTGAAACTAGAAGAGCTTTTATTAGAAAACATCAAAAGATACAAATTTTTTAAATATTGAAAACTAGGATGACCTAAACGACAATTCAACAATATAATTGGATATTCAATGACTCTACATAAGCTACAACTCCTGAGAGTTGTGTCGTCACATTCATGCTCTTTTCGTGGAAGTAGTAGAGTCTGTCTACTCTCTTAGCAATTTTGATCATCCTTCCTGAACGATGAGTCTGAAAAACACAACCATTAGAAGAGAAATTAACAATGCAATTAATATCATTCGTAAACCTGCTGATAGATACAGATAACAAGTTACATTGCAACTGAGGAACATGTAAAACAGACTCCAGAGTTAGATCAGTTGTTTATTCAATCGACCATTTACTAGCAATGAAACTAATGTAGCAATCGACAATTCTGATGGTATCTTTTCCAGAGCACAGATAGTAAGTTGAAAAAGCTTGCGTGCATTTAGTCATTTGATATGTGAAACCTGAATCAATAATCTACAGACATGAGGAAGAATAAACCGTTAGAGCCATAAGAGAAAACTGTGAGGTTTATTTCTCATGTCTGTGAGCAATTGATCAAGCTTTTTAAGAATAAAGCGAGTGTACAAGAGTATGCAAATTATAAAGGAATTAAGTTAATGTGTCATACAGTAAAATTATGGGAGAGAGTAATTGAATATAGGCTAAAACGTAGTACAAATGTTTCTCAAAAATAGTTTGGATTTGCTAGACAAGTATACTATGGAATCTATGCATTTCTTCAGAAGTTTGATGGAGAAGTACATAGAATGTAAGGAGAATCTACAAAAGATTTTTGTTGATTTGGAAAAGCTTGTGCTAAGGTACGACAAGGAATACTTTGGAGAGTTTCAAAAAAGAAAGGAGTTGATATGACCTATATTCAAGTCATTAAAAATATGTATACTAGAGTTATTATTTGTGTTGAACAAAGGAAGATTGATCATGTATTTTCCTATTTCGGTTTGATTATATGGATCAACTTTAACCCATTTCTTTTTTACATGAGTTATGGATGTTCTTACTAGGCATTTATAGGAGGATGTACCTTGGTGTATGCGTTTTGCTGATGATATCCTTCTAGTGGATAAGACTAGAGAAAAAGTTTAGAAAATAAATTGAATTATGGAGGTCAACTTTAGACTCTAATGACTTTCATTTGAGTAAATCTAAAATTGGATACATGGAATGTAATTTTAGTACTAGTAGTAGATCTATTGGTGTAGTTGTAACAATGGGTGATCCAGTCGTTACAAGGAGTGAACGTATGTCTCGAGTTCATTGTTCAAAGCGATGGCGATATAGATGAGGATGTTATTACTAGAATTCAAGTTGGACGGTTGAAGTGGAGGAATGCATCAAGCCTATTGTGTGATAGAAAAGTACCGCTCAGACGTGAAGGAAATTTTTACAAGATAGTGGTGAGACCTGCAATGCTTTATGACACAAAATGTTGGCCACTAAAAGAGGAGCATGAAACTGAGTTAACTGTTGCTGAGATGAGAATGCTTATGTGGATGAGTGGCTTTACACTTAGAGACAAAATGCGAAATGAATATATCCGTGAAAGAGTTAGTATAGCTCCATTGACACGCAAGAATAGAGAGAGTTGTCTTAGAGAGTTTGGTCACATTATACGTCGACCATTTGATGATCCTGGTTGGAGAGTAGATGTTTTAGATTTGACTTTTGATAAGAAAGGTGGAGTTTGACCTAAAAAGACTTGGGCATGCTGTATAAAAAATAATCTTAATCTATTAGCATTAAATGAAAATATGACACTCAATAGCACACAATGGAGAAAAAAGATTCATGTAGCCAACCCCACTTAGTGGGATAAAGTCTTTATTGTTATTGTATATCTTTAATAACATTAGCATATTTTTGACACTTTTTTTTAATATGCACTATGCCATGTTTTTGTTGCTATATCAAATTGTGATCCTATTCCCTAAAATCACGTGGCATGTCTAGTAACAAAATATATAGGTACTAATCGCAAGATTTTTCTTTATTTCGGGGAATTGATTCTGAAAAATTCAGGTGATTAGGATTCCTTGAACTGATTGCATGTCAGCTTTTTCTTTATCAGACAAGTAGCTATACTTAATTCTGTAGCCTGATAACCAATAGTTCACTATACATGTTTATTTTTACATGGCATGATTTTTGCTGTACTTTGATATCATTTTTCATATTTGGACATATCTGTACTTATTTTACTTGTTTATTAGTTATTAGTCATTCTGTGGTAATAGATTAAAAATAATGGTCCACCGGATGCATTTGTCATTTTTGGAGACCTACGACGCCTTTCTCTTGACAGTCTTCTTTCACTTCACTTGTGTTCTTTTTTTTGTTTCATTTTTTCTTATGTACATATATTCTCTACAAGTGCTCAAGTTCGATCAAGGTTTTCTCTGAGGTAATCCTTTAACACACTCATTTGGCAGTTGTATGACAGATAGGATGGTGGCTTCCACTCATACATGCCTTATAATAGGCTGTCTCGCACAGTATTGGTTTTCACTCATACATGCTTTCAATCATTTCATATTTATTGCATAATTCTTAACATGCTATATTTGGATTCAATAAATGACTTCATGATTTGGTTTTGTAAATGGCAATTTCCTGAAATGCCTCTGATGGAATGTACACCTTTGGGTAAAAGATATAGTAAATTGAATTATTTCTATTTTGATTTTTATTTTCTTCACCAAAATGAAAGGGAAAAAGTGTAGTTCTTTATATTCATGTTTTTTTCAATGGAAAGATACTGAATATTCACCTTCTAACTCATGATGCCTAGGAAAACATACTATTTTGGGCTCCTCTTGTTAGGGATGTGAAAACTTTTGTTGTTCGTGTTTTATCTTATTCAACTTAATAATTAGCTCAAAGTTGACTGGTTTTTTGAAAGATTATTTATTCAACGAGCCAAATACAAATAAAGTTTTATTGACTGTGTTTGGCTTGATAATGGCTTAATTATCTTTTTATAAACCTAAAAATATGCATATTTATACATGTATGTATACTTATTTGTATATATGTGCGCATATATATATATA
>NW_018164686.1:151152-183602 GCF_001263595.1 Phalaenopsis equestris
TGCACGAGCATGAATATGTGTATATGTACATTATAAGAGTGCTATCAAGGTGCAAAGAGAAGTGGCGCTTTTATTAACTAAAACGCTAATATGTTATATAAAACTATTAATATATCAATACCTTAATTAGCAATTATAAAATATAAAGTATGGCTTAAATTTTAATATAAAGTAGTTCTAATTTTTTGTTCTAATAATTAAAAACTTAAAAATTTTGAAAAAAAGTTACAACTCAAAACAAAATTTAAATTTTAAAGCATAAATAAACTAATGAAGTTTCAAGTTTTTGAAGTTTCAAGTTTTATAAAAATAAACTAAATTAATTCAGTAGCACTTTATTTACTCTCACTAAACTATGAATCAGATTGATCACTTTGTTGCAACACTTCAAAGCATGCTTTAGCGAGGTGAGTGTCACGCGCTTCGTTTCGCTTTTCACATGAAACACATTTAAAAACTGCGTATATGCTTTTTCAATAATTTTTCTTTGATTTTCAATTGGACTATAGACTTGAAGAGCTCTTGTTTAACGAGATAAGTTAATGAGCCGAATATAAAGAAAATTTTGACTCATGTTGATTAATGAACTGAACCAAATAACACTTGTGCTCCCTTAAGCTCTGCATCCCCTACCTATGATTTCTTTTGTTGAGCTTAGTAATAAAGTTTGTAAGTGCAATAATATATTTTATACTACCTGGATCTAGAGAGCTTGCATCTCGTAATTATCATATTTTATGCGATTATTGGTACCTTTCTTTTAATACATTTTATTTTGTAGGTAAGGAATGTCATGATAGATAATATTGACAAAGTCCTTGACAGAGGTGACCGTTTGGAATTGTTAGTTGACAAAACTACTAGCATGCAAGGCAATACAATCCGCTTCCGAAAGCAGGCTCGTCGTTTCAGAAATACCGTGTGGTGGCGGAATGTTAAACTCACGTAAGAAAAATCTGTAAAGTTTTTGTCCCCAATTATCATGGTTTGTCTTGTTTTGTATGATGCCTGTTATGCTCCTTGAGTGGAGCTTTGGTGAGTTTTTTTTGTGTGAACTATGCTCAACTGTGGATATGGCTTTCCATGCATGCATGTGCTTGGTTTGTGGACGTAGATATATATATACATATATATTGTATGTTTGTCTATATGTGTGCGTGTCTCTTTCTGTCTGTGTCTGTCTATGTGTGTCTGTTTCTTTTTGTGTGTGTGTGTGTGTGTGGGTCTTTGTGCTTGTCTCTATCTTTGTGTGCATGTCTGTATGTGTCTCTGTGTGTGTGTGTGTGTGTGTGTTTGTCTGTGACTTTTTAATAATTAGCTTTTTTTACTCCCTTGATAAGCATAAAGCAGTAATGATTTCTATTTTTCTGTAAATTATTTCTTTTGGCGACAATGCGCATTGTAGGGGTCTCACTTCTTGCATAACGCCCTCCACCCCAAATCTCATCCATGACGATATTGTACTTTGGTTACTAAAGCTATATGAATTTACATGTTTTAGCTTGCATGAATTTCATGTCTAAAGACTTCTGTTATCCTCCTCATCATCAAATCTTCAAACAGTATGAGGTTGGGTGCATGAAATATTATTTTTTTAATTTATTTATATTGAGTGTTTTATAAGGTGCCAACCTCAATCTTTGGAAATTATTTTGAATAAATTCTATCCATTTTGTTGTAGTCTACTCCTTTCTAATTCTTCATTTTGAATATCTACCCATCGTTGGGCATGTACAAATCCCCAAAAGCCTATGTGCAATTAGCTTATCTTTAATAGATCTCATTCCAACATTATTTCAATATAATCATATATTAATCTATCCTTTTTCGTTTTTTCACACATCCTTTATAACATTCTTGTTGTTAGATAGTCAACAAGTGTGTCCATAAGAGGTCTCGTGGTCTCATTGAGGATTCAATGTTGTGAACATACGATTGAGGCATGATGAGCTTTGAGAATGGCCCGTGAAAGTGAGGGAACAAAAAAAAGGAAAGGAAAAGAAAGGTAGAGATGAAGAAATCGAGAGAAAAAAAAAATTAAAGAGAGAGGGAATAAGAGGAAAAGAAATAGACAAAGAGATAAGAACATAAGAGATTGGGAGGAATGACGGGAGGGGGAATGTTTGGGATCAAATTTTGTTTCTTTTGCTTATGTAGAATAAAAGGTATGAAAATTATTCATCAGAGCTTGAAAATAGTTGAATTATTATGGCAGTTTGAAAACTATGAAAATTATAATGAGAGCTTTTTATAATTATTAAAATTATCATGAGAGGTATATGAATTTATTGAATCATTATGAGGGGTTTTTCTTATAAATGGAATTGTCATGTGAATATTTAATATTATTTTTGTGCTAAATTTGTAATCCATCTTTATATGATTTGAAAAGAAGATCAAGTGAAGATTTGAAAATATGACACACAATAAGATGAAATGGAGAAAAGGAGTCATATAGCCGACCCCACTTAGCGGGATAAAGGCTTGTTGTTGTTGTTGTTGTAAGTTTTATTTGAAATTTCCTTGAAGTCTCATTTATTTGAAGACAAATTTTTTGCATGAGCTTGAACAGCAATGTGTTCAAGGTTGGAAGTACATTGCTCTAGTAATAGTTTTAAAGGAGGAGACCACTAAGTTTAATCTATTTAGCTATTCAAGTCTACTAAAAATGCATTCCATTTCATTCCATTCTCTTAAATAGTACATGAGGTTTTTATATAGCATATACGGCAGAGTGAAGAGAAGAGGCTGATTGTCGAACATGAAAAAATACAGCCATTATTATATTTTTAAAATTGCTTTGGAACATGCCATGGCCATCCATATTAAATATTTCTCATCTTTCAAGTAGTTTTACACCCATTGTGGAACCATCTTAAGTCACAACTTTTTTTTTTTTTCCAGAGAGCTGATTATATATTAAATATATTAAACGCATGTTGCAGGGCTGCGCTGATTCTCATCCTTCTGATCATAATATATGTAGTGGTTGCATTTGTCTGCCATGGCATCACACTCCCCAGTTGTATCGGGTAATCACTTTTTTTAATTTTTTTCTTAAATCTTGTAATATTTTTGCAAAGAAAACACAGACAATTAACTTAATATAGTCTGGACTTTATATTTTGAAAATCATTGTTATTCAGGTGGTGATTTTCTCATGTATGTATAAATATTTCATTTCTCTCTTGTGTGCTATCATTAATGTTGCAGCCAATATACATACCTATCCTATGATCTTTACTGATGCCTGAATATTATGATGCTATGCAAACCTTTAGCAGAGATTTTTTAATTTAGTGCCATTTACACACATACCACTCAATTCTTATGTATTTGCATAACACTTAAATTTGCTCTTTTTTTAATGTATTTATAGCACCCAAATCTTTCATATGTACCACCATTTTAACTTTCAAAAAGTGAAATAATGTAAGGTGGTATGTATGTAAAAATTAAAGTTTAGGTTTTAGATATGTAAATACACAGGAAATGAATGGTATGTATGTAAATATTCCTAATTTATATGGCCAGCGAAGCACTGGTAGCAGTTGTGCTGATTCTCTTGTATGTTATTGGAATTATTCTTGTGAATGTTCAAAATTTTAATTTTTATTGTCTGATAGTTTACTTGTTTTTCTGTTGTGTTTATTTTGAAGATTTGATACGATCATGTCGGCATCAAGACTTTTTAATAAAGATTAACTTTTTGTTCATAAACGGCTCGTGTTCGGCTCGCTAAGCAAATGAGCCAACACGAACACATTTTTTGAGCTCGAAATATAAACGAGCCGAACACGTGCCTGGGCTCGCTCGTGTTCGGCTCGTTTACACCCCTAACGGCAAGTTGTGCCCCGAAAATGATGTAGACAATAGCACAGAGATGTTGGTGCGGTATCTTTGATTAGGGTGGGATTAAGATTGGAGGATGGAGACGATGACATGAGCTTATGCCTCCAAATTACCATTCAAAATCCATCACCAACTTGAGATGGCTAGCGCGAGTCATGAATTCAACGGCAGCATGAACAGAAGTAGGCCAAAGGGAACAACATGAAACACTGTATTTGAAATACATAAAATTTGTGCAAAATTAGAATTTATAAGGGGAAAAAAAAAACTTTTAATGTATTACAATTTCTCTATCAAAATTGTATGTACTTATCTTACTTTTAATCAAATACTTAAAAACATTAAAACTCATTTGAGAAATTAAAGTATGCCTTTTAAAAAAATTTTACACCCCTAAATAAAACTCAAATGTCATTTTTCTTACTCGATGCAGTTATCTTCAATTCATATGAGTCCCTCCCACTTGAAGGAAAAAATTATTGCATACGAACACCGCATTTAAGCTACACTTTTCTATCACACAAGAGGACTGATGCATTCCTCCACTTTGCCAACCAAATTGAATTCTATTAATAACATTCCCATCTATATTACTATCACGTTGAACAATAAGCTTGAGATATCTAAAATGTTCATACTTTTTAATGATTTGATCAATCATTGTTACAAATCTGCCATTCGAGCTACTACAACTAAAATTACATTCTATATTTTTAGTATTGGTTCTACTCAAACAAAGAACTTTAGACTCCAATGTCGAACTCCATAATTCAAGTTGTATTTCAGTTTTTTTTTTTAATTTAAGTGGGGCCCACCGAAATACATTATGGTCGTAGATCACAGTGATCTACGGTCAGGATCGGACACCGCATGCAGAGATGCAAGCGGGGTCCGCACCCAATAATACCTTTTATCCACAAGAAGTATATCATCAACAAAAAACATACACCAATGAACATCTAAATTTTTTCACTTGAAGGAACCGTCTTTATTGAAAAATGAACAATAATTATTTCACTTGAAGGAACCGTCTTTATTGAAAAATGAATTCCAATTTTCCATTAAAAAAAAAAAAGAAAGAAAGTTGTGCTCTTCCTTTACCAAACCCTTGTCGCCGTCCCAATTTTCTTTTATTGATTTGCCTAAAACTTTCGGACTCCTTACCAGAACAAAAAAAAAAAATTATCTCTTTTGCTTTGGCCAATTGGGGACAAAGTTGAAACTAGATCATAAAGTAGGAATAGAGGGGATCGAGACATACAAAAACCAACAAGCCATACATCTCCTTTGCAAAGAGTGGTGCCAAGGTTGACAACAAGGTTTCTATCTTACATTCTTGAATTTGTTGAGATTACCAAACCCTTGTGTTTGATGAAGTTTATATATATAATCTATTTGATGATGGTTGCTTAATAATTTTCTCTAGTAGTGTTATACAAAAGAACTTTGTGTACTCATTAAGGTGATTAGTGGAGGTGTTTAAGTGGTCTACGGGTACCGTGATTTTTACTCTAATTGTAGATTTTTTTTCAAACTAAAATTTGGTGCTGTTTAGTCTTGTTTTTCGTTTCATCAATTTCTGTTGTGTGCTGCTTGTGGTGTAGTGACGTTTTGGCTTGCTTTTTCCAACAAGTAGTATTAGAGACATGCTTCTCTAGGGTTTATCTTGTGCAAGCCAAATGGAGGAGTCCATTCATAACAACAACACAACGATTAAGCTTACGATAGTCAATTACTTGATTTAGAAGTCACATATGGAGGACTTGGTTTGTTGTTTGGACCTAGAAAATGCACTTTTGGATTGTAAGGGAAAAACAACTAAGATTTCTGATAAGAATTCTGATTTAGAAGTCACATATGGAGGACTTGGTTTGTGGTTTGGACCTAGAAGATGCACTTTTGGATTATAAGGGAAAAACAACTAAGATTTCTGATAAGAATTCAATTAATTTGAATAGAAAATCCATTGACAATAGTGTTTATCAGCATGTGCTAATGAGACAAATGCCTGTAAGGTGTGAGAAACTCTAAGGAGTTGTACGAAAAGCAAAATGCACATAACAAGACATTTCTTTTCATAAAATTGGTGTATCTAAGATACACTGATGGGACTGCAAATTTTCAATCAATTAAATATTTTTTAGGTTATTGAATAAATTAGAAATTATGGACATGGGTTAGAAGATCAGATCCCTACATTGTGGTTGATTAGTTTGTTGTCGGACAATTGAGAGACTCTTGTTGTTTTTGTTAGAAATTCTGCTCCAAATGACATTCTTACCTTCAAGATGGTGAAAAAAAGTATGTTGAATAAAGAAAATATAAGAAATGAGTGAGGGGTAGCAATATAGAGTCAAGTGTTAGTTTCAAATAAATGAGGTATAAGCAAGAGCATAAATCATAAGGTTAGTGAAAGCTATGATAGATCACGAGAAACCTCTCAAACAAAGAATGAGTTCACATGCTTTAACTGTGATAAAATAGGGCATAAGCGGGCTCAATGTAGACTTTTAAACAAAGTACAAAAGCAGGAGCGAAAAGAAAAAAATTATCGTAATATAACGACTGTCGTGGATGCATATTATACCATTCTTTGTGATACCAACAATATTAATCTCATTTGTCAGGATTCTCATTAAGTATCTTCATATCATGCAATTCTCATTGTGATGCATTTATTATATATAATGAGGGTGAGTTTGGTCATGTGAAGATGGGGAATGATGCAAAATGCAAAGTTATGGGCATGAGTGATGTCTACATGATTATTGATGTTGGATGTCGATTGGGTCTAAAGAATTTAAGCATGTTCCTAAGATCTACTTGAATTTGATCTCTATTGGTGCATTCAATGATGAAGAATACCATAAATGGAAGCTCACTAAGGGTTTATCAGTGGTTGACTGAGGAAAGAAGCATGGTTCTCTTTATTTGAAGGAGGTTCAATCTTACAGTGGAGAAGTGAGTGCAATTAATGATTCATCCACTCAACAACAGCATATGCGACTTGGACACATGTGTTAGATAGGAATGAAGAAGCTCTTTCACAAACATCTTATTGCTAACATGAAGTCTACACAAATGGTGCATATTTTACTTTTAAATAACATAATGTAGCTTTTAAAACTCTACCTCCATCTTAAATAGCTAATGTGTAGGATATGGTGCATATTGATATATGTTCTATAATTACTAGGAGCCTTTGTGGCACTCGTTATTATCATAATTTCATTAATGATCATTCCAGGAAAGTATGGGGGGTTTACACATTGAAATATAAAGGCCGGGATTTGGGTTTCTTCAAGATTTTTCAGGTGTCAGTAGCGAGGGAAATTGTAAAAAATATGAATGTGTTTGTTCAGATAATTGTAGTGAGTATAGGGGCCCATTTGAGAAGTACTATAGAACTCATGTGATCAAACTTAAGGAGATAGAGTAAAAAACTCTTCAGCATAATGGAGTTGCTGAGTGGACGAACTGCACAATTGCAGATTTTGATAAATCAATTGAGTTAAAGTCTAATAGTGAGGAACATGTTGATTCAACTACAACTCGTCCAACTATAGTGCATAATAATGATCATAAAGGTATATATGTATATGCACCTCTTTTAGCTGATGATGATCTGATTGATGAGAATATATAAGGGCACTAGTTGAACCTCTATTAAGGAGATATAGCAGAGAGAGACAACTTTCTTGGAGATATTCAACCAGCAAATTTGTAATGCTTACTAAATGGGGAGAGCCAGAGACTTATCTGGAGCTTTGGTCATGTAAGAAAGAAGAGTGGTTGAATGCCATGAAAGATGAGATAAGATCCTTGCATGAGAACCACACTTATTATCTGGTGAAACTACCAAAGAGCATGAAAGCTTTAAAGAACAAATATGTGCTCAAATTGAAGCCAAAGGAGAACTACTCACAACCAAAATACAAAGCAAGGTTGGTTGTGAAAGGATTCTATGAGGCAAATGGTGTTGGTTTCGATGAAATTTTCTCACTGGTGATGAAGATTAGTTTAATTTGAGTTATACTAGGATTTTTTGGAGGTGGAACAACTTGATGTAAAGATGACCTTTCTTCCCAGTGATTTAGAGGAGCATATTTGCATGGAGTAGCTTGAAGGTTTCAATGACAAAGAAAAAGAAGATCTTATTTGCAGATTGATAAAAAGTTTATACAAGTTAAAGCTAGCACCAAGGCAGTGGTACATAAAGGTTGATGCTTTTATTAAAACAAATGGATACATTAAGACTACTTTTGACCATTGTATTTTTGTAAAAAAAGTTCTATAATAGTGATCATGTAATTCTCTTACTATATGTTGATGATATATTGATTGTTGACCATGACGGGATCAAGATTGAGAACCTCAAGAAAGAACTTAGCAACTCTTTTGCCATGAAATATTTGGGTCAGGTAAAGAAAATACTTGGAATGAACATTATTCATGACAGGAAGAAGAAAAACTATGTTTATCTCAGGAGAGGTACATAAAGACAGCTCTTGAAGGATTAAATATGATCAATGTTAAGCCAGTTGTATATAGACTTGTAGGACAATTTAACTTAGCACTAAATAATGCCCTATAAGTGAGAATGAGAAGTAAGAAATTAAGAACTGCCTTATGCATCCATTGTGGGTAGCTTGATATATGATATGGTATGTACAAGGCTGGATATTTCTCATGTTGTTAGCATTGTTAGTCATTTTTTTATCCATGAAAACAGTGTTGAACAGTAGTTCAGTGGATTTTTAGGTTTCTAAGAGGTTCTTCCAAAGTGTGTTTATGTTTTAGAAATGATCATTCTATTTTGCATGGTTACACAGATGCAAATATGACAGGTGATGTGGACTTGAAGAAGTCCGCTTGGTCATGCTTGGTTACTTTGCAGGGGGACTGGTTTTATGATAATCTAAACTACAAAAGTGTGTGACTTTATCAAGTATTGAGACATAGTATATTGCAGTCATAGAAGCTTGTAAAGAAGTCCAATGGATGAAGAATTTCTTACAAGAGTTGGGCCATAAGCAATCTAAGTTTGTCTTGTATTGTGATAGTTAGAGTGCAATTCATCTCACCAGAGATTCCACATGCCACTCACATTCGAAGAAAATTGATGTGAGGCATCATTGGATTTGTGATATGTTAGACTCAATGATGTTAGTGCTTCAAAAGATACACACAAATAAGAATGGTTTTGATATGAAAACAATAACGTTACCGAAAGAGAAGATGATAGTACGCTGAGAAATAACAACTATTGGAGAGCCTTTTCTTTACAAAATCAGAAGGGGGAGATTGTTGTGGTTCCCTCTCATGTGAAGGCGATCGCCTTCATTGAAAATTAAATTTCAGTTTTCCACTTAAAAAAAATTCTGCTCTAATTTTACGAGACCCATGCCATCATCCAAGTTTTTTGTATTGTTGTACTAAAACCTTCGTGATTCCTTACAAGAACAAAAAAAAAATGTCTCTCTTTTGCTTCGGCTAGTCGTAGAGAAAGTTGCAACTGAAGCGAAAAGGAGGAATTGTCAGGTTCGAGATATACAAAAATCAGCAAGTTGTACATATCATTTGTAAACAGTGGTGGCAGAGTGAAGGACAAGGTTTGCATCTTGTATTCTTGAATTCGCTGAGATTACCAAACTATTCTATTTGATGAAGTTAATATATACCACCTATTTGCTGATGATTGACTATTAATTTCCTTCAGTAGTGCTCTACAGAAGAACTTTCTGTACATATAAAGATGATTAGTTGAGGTGTTTAAGTCTATTTAAGAGGTTTTCCATGCTAAAATTTGTTCGTGTTTAATCTCGTTATTTGTTTCATCAATTTCCATTGTGTGTGTACTTGTGGTGTAGTGACCTTTTGGATTGCTTTTTCAAACATCAATCCCTTGATAAGCACTAATAAACCTAGTTATAAGTAGTGGTTTAACTAAGTTGACTTGGAGTACTCACCCTTAATTTAAGCTTATTTAATTAAATATAATTAAACTTAAGCCCAATTCTATTTCATATATTTGAACAAGCTAACTAGAAACTCATTAATCATAAAATAATAATAATAATTTTCAAATCAAGTATCTATTATAGTAAATTTATGAAAAGAGTAATTTTTTTAATAATAAAACTTTATTTGAGAGATTAAAAAAAAAACAAAGAGATGGATTATATATATATAAAATAAAAAAATTTAATCAAAACTTTGAATACTAAGATAATTTAAATATATTAGATATTAACAAAATTTCAGAAAAGCTAGTTCACAAATTAACGAATCAAATTTGAGTTAACTCAAGCTCAAACCTACAATACACCGGGCTTAACTTAAATTATAATTATTTTAGGTCATTGTAATTCAAGCACTATAAAATTTTTCATAACTCCAAGCCATTGCTCCCACATGTTGCTACAATGAAAAATGTCATGAGCACAATGGGTATGTATTTAGATTATTACACGCCAGGTCTGGAAGATGATACGCCCCGACAACGCATGGTATGATGAAATGAATTGAACTTGTTGTGTTCTAAAAAACAAAAAAGTATGCAAGTAATAACAAAAAGAAATTAAAAAATAATTTTATTTCTTAAATAAGAGTAATTGATATAGCTTAAAAAGATGAGGCAACTGAAAGAAACAAAAATAAAAGTAAAGAAACAACTATCTCAACACAGAAAGAAAATACAATTATCAATACTACATTGAAAAATACCAAAATTAAATCTAAAGCTAGGCAGTCTTCTCTGGTGGAGACAATCCGGTATGAGGCTAGGTCAAACCTATTATATAAAAATAACAAGTGATTTTAGCAATCAAACTCAATAAATAACAATTATTTATTAAAAATAAACAACAAGGAAAACATGACATGCAGTATGTCCAATAAATATGGCAATTTATTATGTGTATACATAATTTGCAAAGACTATCACATGTTTATGATCATGAATAAGTGTGACTTGACCACATACACTTTTATGTAGATATTTAAATGCCACAATATTAAATATTTTGTATAGATATGACTCATCAATCATTTAACACTACATGATAAGATTTATATATAGTCGGTTTATTACGACACCCTGAAACAAGAAAAGCTAGGCACAATCTCATGGAAATCCACTAATTTCTCTGAGGATTCGTCGGTCCAATTAGCAGTTATAAAAGAGTTTAAAACCAACATAATAATATTGTAATATTAATTATATTTCATGCATCACAATCAAGCCACGGGAATATAATGACAAAATCTCAATCATTATTTATAAACAATTATGAAACTGAAATAATGAGATTTATTACATCAAAGATATAAAAGAAAGGATGAATATTAAAATTATGAAAGTTGAATAATTAAACAAGAGATTAAAAAGCCACTTCTAAGTATTCCAACGAATTGAATTAGTTCTAACAAGCAGTCCTACATAAATTAGAATCCAAAATATAAATAATTAATAAATTAGAATCCAAAATATAAATAATTAATAAATTAGAATCCAAAATATAAATAATTAATAAATTAGAATCCAAAATATAAATAATTACGCAATTTAATCTTCATTATTTATTAGATGTAATGGAGTAAACATATATTATTACTATTTTATTTATATTTTTGAAGAAAGTATGAAACTAATTAAGGTTATCAATACCTTGGATTGGCATGATAATCAGATAATTAAAATAAGATCTCTCTCTCTCTCTCTCTCTCTCTATCTTTCTCTCTACATACACACATACATACATACATACATACATACATATATATATATATAATTTATTAAAAACTGTGAAAAATACAATTGTATTAAAAGAAAAAAATGAGGACAAAGCTTGATTGACAGAGGAAAGAGGGAAAGAGGGGGAGGGTTGCAAGAGCCTATACGAGAAAAAGATACATTCAACTTTATTAAAATTAATAATATTAATATTCTTGATGTAATATTAAATATTTGAGTGATTTGCAAATAGATAAGTTCATATATCATATATGTGAAGTCATAAGAATCGTGTTGTGTGCATGTCAATGCCCCCAAAAATCATACATAACCACTCCAATTTACAATAATCAAACTCCCACCTAATGAAAAGAACGCAGCAGCTCCAGGCACTTCTTTTGATTTCACTTGTGCTGAAAATTAAATTAAAATAAAATAAAATAAAAATTAAGGCCATTTAAGATTACTTATATATATTTT
The DNA here is from genome assembly GCF_001263595.1 of Phalaenopsis equestris. Lineage (NCBI taxonomy): Eukaryota > Viridiplantae > Streptophyta > Magnoliopsida > Asparagales > Orchidaceae > Phalaenopsis > Phalaenopsis equestris. The sequence goes on from NW_018164686.1 coordinate 163,220, forward strand.
ATATTGTTTATATTTTAATTTGAAACAAAATACATTTATTAAATTAAAATAAAATAAAGTTATTTATAAAAACACTTCAACATTCAAATAATTATTTTAAGCATTTATGAAAAGATGATCATTTATTTATTAAATAAAAAATTACAAAAAAATGAGTAAAAAAATATACTGAAATATATTTTTAAAAACAAAATAAAAAAAATAAAATTGAATCTAAACAGGCCCTTAATGAAGATAGACGAACCTACAAAGAGTTAATTTAAGAAAAAAAGCAAGAAAACAAAGAACAAAATCTAAGACCCTGAAAATCATGAAATAATGAGTATAATTGCATCTTCATTTCTTCACCAACAAATAAAATTCTATCCCCAGTTATGTGATAACCTGTCAATTACCATTGCTTTCATTCTCAACTGATAGCTCTATTGGATTTTCTTCATACCCTAAAAAAAACTATTACAATACTATTGAATCTCTCCAGTTCCTATCTTCTTTAACTTATTTATATGGCACAAATTCATTGAAATCTACTTAAAATCCCACAGTTCTACCAGCTCAGATGACCACCTGGAATGCCTTGCAGGGGATGCAAATGTAAAACCATCACAATAATCATGTTGGCGACCGATTAAAGAAATATATATATATATATATATATAAGCCATGAAAATGAGGATGCTGAATTCACGAGTTACCTCTTCTATGTCGCATTATTGAACCATGGGCCGACAGCACCGTTCATGTGACCATTTCCGTGCACCCCAATGCCGTTCGGAACGACCGAAGGAGGGAGGCCGATGGTCGGTTGGGGCGGTGCAGAATATAGTCCGTGGAGATGTGGGAGTGTGTGATCACTTACGAGCGAGTTTCCGCTGCTTTTGCGCTGCTGCTGGAGCGAATGTATCTGCAGCAAACCATCCTGATGTATGCGAGCGAGCGTCTCGAGCTCGGGGGTTGACAAGGCTTCGACGCCCACGCCGTAAAGTGGGGCATGTCGTGTCATTTCTTCTCGAACGGAAGCTTCGAGGGATTGGATGTATTGCTGCAATAAAGATGAATTTAGGAGTAAATGCTAAAGATTTATGCAAAATGGAATGCAGAACACACTGAAGTCAAGAAGAATGATTACTAAATATATATATGAGATGGATTTCTATCTTTGATGAAAAAATAAAATCTTCAAGAACCATGAACTTGCTATTATTAGTTTGTACAAGGAGGAAAGGACCTGATAGCAGTGACAATGCGACTGTAACAATCTATTAGGTGGTTTAACTTGTATTAAAAAAGGAAGATTTACATACATATCACTCAATTACTATATATTTACATATCTAACACCTAAACTTCAATTTTAACATATATGTCACCATACCTATGCATGAAAAAGTGCATTTCACTTTTTAAAACTTAAAATAGTGGTGTTTTTTGAAGTACTATAAAGATTTTGAAATAAAGTTTAGTTGTCAGATATGTAAATACATTTGGAATTTGGCGGTATGCATGTAAATGCTCCAAAAAAGGAAACAACTTAAAATTTTTTTCAGATTGGAAAAGAATATCAATTGTGATACAATACCCGGCACGCCTGCAATTTGGCCTCCATTCCATCGATGTAAGCTTCACATCGAGTGACTTGTGCCTCTTTCTCCCTCTTTTCTCCTTCACTTTGTCCTACTGTCTCCGTTAATCTCCGAACTTCATCTTCAAGAGATTGCCTGACTTCCTCACGACTAATTGTCTCTGTGGCATACCGTTTTAGTTCTTCATCAAACCTTTTTCGAGCAGCTTCTGCATTCTTCAATCTTTCAGCTAATGCATTCTTTTCCTTAAGAACCCTCTAAAACCAAAAAACTAAATTAGTACAAAACATTCTACTACAAGCACAATTTACATCATATAGAATATTACATAACTTGAATACTGGCACAAGAAAATACCCCGAGCAATTCTTTTGGAGTTTAGTTGCAAATATTAATGGCAATGTCAGTGATGAGGAAATGTCACCTAGATTATAATTTAAAAGAAAAAACAGAAGCAAAGATAGCTTGACATAAATGTACAAGAAATTTTTCTTGACCAATGAATGTCTTACAATTAACCATTGCAAGGAAAAAAAGAAAAATGGAATGATATTAACTAGAATCTGAATGGACTTTCGTTTGCTCTAGTTAAGTAACATCTTTAAGGGACATTTATATAAAACACCACACAATTCTTATGTGTTTACATATCTAGCACCTAAAATTTCATATTTACATACATAATACTACAATCTTTAATATCACATAAAAAATATCACCAACACTAACTTGATTCAAGTGATGTACACCTTTTCATGCAAAGGCTCATGAAACCAATGTGCTATGAATGTAAATATCAAACTTTAGGTGTTAGATATGTAAATACAAAGGAATTGTGTTATATGCATGTAAATTTTTCTAAATTTAATAATGAATTTTAATATAAATTTCTCTATATGATATAGTTTGCTCTCATAGATATATCTAGTCTGAGAAAGGCTTGCTCTACAGGAGTAACGCAATAGGATGAAGGGTAGAGGCTATTCAAGCCCAAAAGCGATGATTGACTTGTTCCTTTTCCAAAAGAATTTTTACATATTACTTAATCATTTACTATAGAGAATAATAGGCTTAGTGAATTCAATTAACATTTAGTTATTAGTTAAAAAAGAGAGCCGTATAGCAGGACATATAAATATTAGAAACTTGGAGATCGAAGCCAACCGTCATATTGACAACCAAAGACATTATAATAAAAACATTAGGGAATAATTTCACCTATGACCATTCTAAGTTATGAATAATTACAGAAGTAACACCCAACAAGAGAATTTCATCTCAAATAGTTTCAGTACATTAAAAAAAATGAAGCATTTCCTTCTCACTACATATCTTAGTTTTTTAAATCAATCTGATACCAGAATTAACCCATAAACAAATAGAAAAGCAAATTGTATTACTGAATTCCAATATGAAATTACAATAAAATAATATGGGAAATCTGAAATTGCAACAACACAATACTGGAACTAGAGATGGATCAAGGGTAAAGGTGGTGTCATTTAGGGGTTTTGAGCCCCAGGGTGATGGAAGGTGGCAGTTGACAAACAGGCAACAATAAAAATGGTCTGGATATCTGGCCGGCGGCAGGAACAACAGCAGTAGGGGCGGTTCTGGGTGACAGCTGCAAGGAGGAAGGTGTGGGATGGCTGAGAAGGTTGGTCCAGGGCTTGAGGGCAGTAGGGCGCAGGAAAAAAAGCAACTGGACTGCTTTTCTAGGGGCGGCAACAAGGGAAACAGCGGCGAGGATAAAGGGTATTGATGTAGAAGAGAGTGGGACAACAGTAGAAAAGAATACGCACCACCTTAGGATGAGAAGGGAAAAAAAGATGCCGACGACTGTCCCAAAACAAACACAGGGAAAAAGCTAAACCATAAAACACCAACAAAGCAAATATATAGTCATGGGTAACTATGAGTGGGTCCCACCCCAATTGGGCGGCATTCCCAAGGCAAACGAGGCTAGTCGGCCCTAACAAGCATTGGATCGAACCGGTCCCTGCATCAGTCTCCTAGGGTTGGGAGAGCATTGACCACATCCGCCAAAGCTTTTGACTCAAAATATGGAGTCAGGTCAACCATGTTGAAGATGGTGGAGCGATTGTACCCTCCCGAGATTGGAGGTTCTTTGACTATGTCTTTAGAAGCACCTGGATCTCACTGACGAATGCACTGTCCCACAAAACACCTTAGAAGATTTCCCAAATTATGAGTAACCATCTTTATCTGTCTCACCATCCATGGGCATATGGTTGAATTGAATTGGACCTTCGTGCCAAGGGTGCAACGCAGAGTCTTCCATAACTCAAATTTGGTTCTTTCCTCTCTAAGTGAAGTCAAGTTGAACTACCCATGATGGTGGCAAGCCCGACGATAAGCGATCGGTCAAGATATGCTAAAAACCTCTCAGTAGTGGTCACCCTATGCCTGATATTAGCTATTATGTCTTAGCATCCTCTAACATCACCAAAACTGATCAAACTGACACATCTCTCATGAAAAGAGTATCTATAATATCAAACTCCGCAGAAGGTATCCTAGATGAATAAGTGTTCTCAAACTCATCAGCTGAGTCTTGTGATCAAACTGCCTTGACCTTCTCAACAAAATGTGGCAGTAGTCTATGAGTACAACAGTACCCCGCATTTGGTCATGCAACTAATCCCCAAAAGAAAACTCTAAAAGAGATCTCATGTCAATGCTAACGATATTCCCCTTCTTCAACTAAGTTAGGGAATATGACTGAGAATGTCTATGAGTAGTTAGACTCAACTTGTCCACCATCTATGTAGACACTACATTCTCATAACTACCTTCATCAATGATGATGATGCACATATTTCACTTTACAATGCAAAGGGTATAGAAGATGTGTCGAAGCCACTGTTGCTCTCTCGTAGCCTCAATCCCTCAGTTTAAAGGACCCACTGAACTAGAAGCATCTCACCCTCATCAGTTGGAAGTTGTTACTCTTGCACATCCTCAGTATTTTCTCTCCAGTACCACTGTCCGCTTCTACTACACCCTACTAAGTGAAGGAGACAACTGTAGTATGACAACTAAAGGCGATGTGTCCAAGCTCATGACATCTAAAACACTTTCTTGTGGGCACTATGTTGAGTGTACTGCTCCTCTCAGGCTTCTTTCCAGTTTGATTAGCTCTATCTCTTTTTGGCTAGTTTTCACACCTTCCTCAAGTGCACTACTGGCTGTTCTTATTGTGGGTGATTGTTTGCATGAAAGTAGAGTCTTGATCTGTTTCTGCTATTCCTCCACCTTCAGGGTCAATGTCTGAACATCTCTCAATGATCAATAAGGCTGCAGTTGAATGCCATGGCTGATGGTTAACTTCAGGCCTCATAAATACTAGGCTATGGTGTTCTTCCCTCTAGCTCCCTCGACTTTTTTTTAAAATATTAAAAAGAAAAAAAATAGTTGAGGGAGCAAGAGGAGAATGCCCTCAACTCACATTTCAGCATGAGTTGCTCAAACTCTGTTATGAACTCCTACACTGACAACTCCCTCTAAAGGAAATGATGTAGCTTCAAGAATATGTTTTGGCGGTAGTGGGGGGTAGATACTTCATCTACAATTCCTTCATCTTCTCTCATGTAGTGATATTGCTACTACCTTCTCTCCGCCTCATGCTCTATAGATTTTTCCACCATAGAGAGGTACACTTCTTTAGTTTTATGGTAACAAGTTTCACTTCCTATCAACTGACACCTCTTTATACTAAAAAATCAACTCAACAGTCTGCAACCACTCAATGAAGTCATCTAAATTCATTCTCCTCTTGAAATCCTATAAGCCTATATTTACTCTCATATCTCCATATACACCAAAAGGCATTCCATCACTCGGCCTCCTCTAATATTGAATCCCAAAACGTCGTGATCTATCATCCTCTTCATTAGAATCATCCCTACAGAAGGGATTCAAATTTTCCTCCCTCTCTTCGAATCTAGCTATCCTGATCGACGGCGATCTCTCCATGGATCCCTTCCTCAATTTCAACATGTCTTTGTTGAATACGACAGATTTCCTGTTGCATCTCTTTCATGATAAGTTCCCATTTGGCTTCTAAAATTTAACTCCTCATTGACATGGCCAGGGTTTAGTTTTGGGACATGAAAGGAGGGTGTATAGGGCTGCCTGGAGTTTGAAATTAATGATAATGAAAAATCAGCAATGAGAATTAGGGTTAGGCAAGCTTTGGCTATGATTCGATGGGTTTAGGTCACCCTAAGATGGAACTAGATGTCAAGTCCTGGCCTGGAGTTTGAAACTAACCAAAGCGGGGAACAAACAGCCGAACAATATTAATCAAAATTTCTATTTTTATTTTCTATCACTATTAATTAACGATCCAAAAAGTGAGCCACTACCAAAAAAAAAATTTAATTAATTAATTATTTAAAACATTATAAATTTACCTTAAGTCAAACTGTTTGCGTATTTTATAAACGTTTTCGCATCTATCATTCATCATTTAATCAAATAATCAAATCTAAAATTTTAGTTTAAAATAATAATGAGCTAATCGAAGCAAGTGAATATTCACATTCTTATACTACAATAACACAATGAAAAAGGAAACAATATACATGTTAGTTAAAATTTTAATAAATAAGTATAAAACATCTGAAACTTTATGAATATGATAGCTCATGATATTTCATAGCATTTAAGTTATTTTACTATATCAATAATATATCTATATCATTTTATATATGTACAACCGTCACAGGAGCGCTTTCTAAAAATTGTACTAGTTAAGGTGCTCAGTAGCAATATTTTTTTCTATTTACATGCAAAAGACTTTAGCATTCCCCCATTAACTTCATCATAGTCAAACATTCATATAAAAGTAGTATATATAGCCCATATTATTTATATGCATATCCTATTCAATTCAATATATATATATATATATATATATATATACATACGTATGTATATGTATATATACATACGTATGTATATGTATATATACATATACGTATGTATATATACATATATATACATATAGGTATGTATATATATAGATATATATATATATACATATCGTATGTACATATATATATACATACATATATATATATACATCCATACAAATACATATACGTATGTACATACATATATGTATGTCATTAATTAATGTATGATAGTAAATAACTACAAACATATGACATTCATGATAATATAATCAATAAGGAAAAGATTATATCAATCAAAATAAAGCTTGTATAAACAACAATAAACTGCTAATGATAAAATTGGTTAGGAAGAAACAAAAATCCACCATAGCTTAAAAATATGATTACTCGCTTTAATCACCGACGATTCGTCCTTTTCACTTATCTCCAATGAAAACTTAAAGTCAAATGCATAAAAAATTATTATTAATCTTATTGGTATTAGAAAAATTGCCTCTACAGTAACTTTTAGGTATCATATAATAAAAGAAATAATAATAATTATTATTATTATTCTTATGTTAAATCACATTAAATTTATTAAATGTAACATTAGTTCCTAAATTTACATTTTTTTAATTTATTATTTTTTTATTTTTATTTGCATAAAAAATGAATTACCACTTTTATATAAATTCAATTTAAAACAAAAGTAATACTTAACTACTTAAAAAAATAAATCCAAAACTAAACTTATGCCTCGTTTAGACCTTACCCGCACATATGTCAATCCTTGCTCATGATTAATGAACGAGTCGCTCAATACTTTTGTTCTGTGAAGGGTATGCATATAGCATTAAACATAAAAAGAAGTACAAAATCGTACAAAAAAAAAGCCCTCAACCTGTGCAAAAGAGGCCCTATCATTCTAGAGGATAACAAAAAGCATTGAGGATTCAAAAACCACATCAAAATAAAAACTATGTAAAACAACCCTTTGAGCACAAATGGGCAGCTCTATTGAGCTCCCTAGGAATAAAATGAAAAATCACCTTTCTAAAAAGAGTAAGAACAACAAGCTCCTCCCCAATAATCAACTGCAAATCCCAAAATTTCCTTTCTATGCTTTTACGAAGTAAATTGATAGCATTATTGTTATCCTCTTTTGTTCCAGTGCTTTGATGTCTTCTGCTCGATGCTTCTTCCTATATCCTTCCCTTTTTTTCTTTTCCTCCGTTGGTTCGGCTTAGTTTATCCCACATAGAATCACTCCCTTTTTCACCTCCTTTACACCAAAGTTGCAAGTTCCTTCGATTTGTTAGGTCAAGTGCTCTTCTCCTCCTTATGCACCAGAGCCACGGGTCGCTCGACACTTATGTCTTTTGTCTTCTTCGCACGACCACCTGGAAGCCTTGGCACTAAACAACATCGCGCTTATGCATGAACTGCTCCTTTTGGCTAGGGTTGGTCTTCTCCCACTTGGAAACTGTTGGAGTTGCTTCATCGTCGTCTCTTGGATGATGACCTCTCCTCCCACGGCCTCCTTCCACACATGCAAGTCTTCTTTTTTCCTTTCCCTTCTTCTGTTGCTTCTACTTCTCATCCTTCTCTCACTCTCAATCGCTCTGAGTCTCCTCCTTTGCTTCGAATGGGATAGTTCTCTTCAAAACAAAACCGTTGAGGCGTTTTGCTCTCACCTGAAACGACTGTATTGGTTGAAATTTCTACTAATAATAACATTATTATTATTTTTTTAATTGATTTATTAGCAATTACATTGAGGGTTGGGTTAGTTATGATACCAAATGATATCGAAATTAACCCAAACACCAACAAAAAAATAAATCGTATTACTGAATTTTCAATATGAAATTGCAACAACACAACACACAACAATAGAACTAGGGGTAAAACTAGGATAGATGTGGTTTTGGATAAGGGTTTGGAGCCAAGGGATGGTGGAAGGAGGCGGCTGACAAGCAGGCAACATCATGGTGGCTGTCTTTAAGGGTCTGGACAGCAGACCGGCAGCAGGAACAGCAGCTGTAGGGGCGTTTCTGGGTGACGGCCACAAGGAGGCAGGAGTGGAACGGCTGGGAAGGTTGGACCGGGACTGGAGGGCTGAGAAAAAAACAGCAGCAGGACTACTTTTATGGGGGAGGCAGCAAGAGGGACGGCAGCAAGGATGAAGGGGATCGATGTTGGAGAGAGCGGGGAAAGGGTAGAAGAAGATACATACAACCTCAGGACCGAGATATAGTTGGAGCATCGCTTGGATCCCTAAGATACAGCCCTAGAAGGGAAAAAGAGACGTTGACGGCTGTCCCGAAAAAAAATCAGCGAAAAAACTAAACCATAAAACACCAACAAAGCCAATAGATAGTCCTAGGTAACTAGGAGTGGGTCCCACTCCAATTGGATGCCATTCCTAAGGCATGAGGGTTTGGCTAGCCCTTCCAAGCCCTAGATTGAACCAATCAAGGACGCCCCGTGTCACAATCATAACAGTATCATTTAAGTCTATGGTTCCTTCGACTTGGAAGTTCTGATTCAATTTTTTCCTTCTTCAAAACCCAAATCTCAAATTAAAAAATGCAATATCATTTCTTTTCTAGAAAAAAAACAACAATGGCGTGCTCAACCATTCAGATTCATAGCTATGAAGCATGAACAGATGGATTGGAAGGTCCTGAAAACAAAAAATACAGATAAAAGAAAGTAATGAGTGTAATCGCCATTTTCTTCATGCCTTCAACAAAAAACACATGAGGCATGCAGCACGTTGATATGAATTATGGTTTTAAACTATATGTGGACAGAGCGATGAAGTTTTTTTTAATGATCTTTTCTACAATATCTATGTAATTTGAGTATAATTCTTCAATATTTCAAGTCCCGGGCACCTACAGAAAAAAATCAACAAATGACTTCATAAAATTTTTTATGGATGTCCAATTCATAACAAAAAGATAAACTATTTGAACATAATTATTTTGTAATTAGAGGTAAAATCCTATGCACCAGATTGATCAGAAAGAAACACATTCCCTCATGAGATTTTGTTAAAACAAAATATATTGCATATCCTCTAAAGATACTTTTGTACTAGAAAATAAGAAAGAACCAAAAAAAAGGGAAAAATTTTTCTATTATTTTCAAACTATCTACCATGCACCTCATTCACCGTTAACAAGGAAATGTTACATCCACTGCTTGGTGAAAGCCAATTCTATCCTCATCTGAATATGTGATATTAAGACAGCGGGGGAACTATCCCAGTTTAGCTTCATGAAACTTAATTTTACATTTTTCTAACACCACAAGAAAACTAAAAAAAGCAGGATAGTTATCACAGTAAAAAAGATCCATTACCTTCAGCTCATCCCGTTTCCTAGATTTCAACTGTGAAAGTTGTATCTCTGCTTCATGAAGGCGATCCTGAAGGACTCTCCGTTCAGCAGACAACTTCTTTATTTCCTCATCTTTTTCTGATCTGGTCCATTCAAGTTGATTTTCAACATCAAGTATCTGTTCAGTGAGTTCTTTCTTTTTCCAAGAAAAGCGATCCAATTCACCTTTCATTTCAATCTGCCATTCAGTCAGAAATGCCCATTTAAAATAAGCAAATAGCATGCAAGTAGCTCATACATGTATATTTTACCTTAAGGATGGAATTAGTCGCCTCAGACTCCTTTAAACTATGAACCAAATCAGCCTTCTCCCTAACCAATTTATCATGTTCGACTTTCCATCCTTCTCGTGAATGAATAAGCTCATCCTCCGTGGCACACAACTGGTGCCAAAGCGAAGCACGATCAACCTGTGCAAGCTGAGAAACTTCACGCATCATGTTAAGAACAAGTCGAGCAATCCCTTCTTCCTCCCTCACAAGGAAAACCAAAACATCCATATCAATATCAAATCCTTCGCAGCTCTCTGATGTATTATTAGCTGCACGATCAACAAGTCCTTTCAACATCCTAAGTTTGTAGTGCTCTTCAGAGTATATTTTAAACATTATTGCATACAGCATCCTCACAAAATCCTGAACTCTGGGATGTCGAGACACAGATAATACTCCACCGAGCGAAAGAATTGATGAAAAATCATCCTCATGGAATGAAAATTGCTCGTCATTTCCACCGACTAGAACTTGCTTGTCATTCGGATCATCGGCAGAAAGCTTAGATCTAACATCTAACTTGTGAGAATGACGCTTTTCTAAAACCATGGCAATTGATTGGAGTCCAATAGCCCCTTTAAGCAAAGCTTTTTCAAAAACCTCTGAAGTTTCAGCAAACAGATTAGAGACAGATAACATCTCAACCAATATGTAAACATCACAGATATGCAGGCACCCATCTATAATACGTTCCTGACTTTCATCTGTAGGTTCTGTGGGAAGTCCATTAACACCGTGGGAAAAATGTCCACAAGTTGTGGCCGGGCAGCTTCCATCAGGTTCACAATCAGAGTCGATTTCTCTTAAAAATAGTGCCGCGATATCTGTTGAAGTATGCATGGTTGTCGTTAAAACATCCAGCACACAGGTTGCGACATCGGTGCCAAGACTTTGCAGCCTAGAACGTACAGCTCTGACCTAAGGAAAATTAAAAAAGTATTAATCAGTTCATTAAAAAAAATTAATAAAACGTTGATAACCATTTAGATAAAATGTGAAATTTAGTAAGTGTTTTAACAAACGCACAGCCTGAGGAAAATGCTGACACCGAGCTGCAGCTTTAAAAACAAAGGAAATCACTGCCACAAGGGATTCATCATGAGAATCTGTTAGAATCTCAAGCGCTTGAAATAATAGATGTTCCCAAACATCACAGCCAAACTCCAATTGACTCAGAGCACCAAAAACCTAACGGACAAGAGGTCAACATGCATTAAATAATGGACAGATGAAATATACATCAAACTAAACAAGACTAGTTACGCATCACTTATATTAACATTTTTACACAAGAAATAGTGACGGTTTCTTTTGACTTTCATACCGGACTTAGTAGTGAAGGCTCCGCATCTGACTTCTGAAGAAAATCTAGAAGCGCATAAGCAGCGAGCGAATGCTCTGAATAATCCACCAACTTAGGCACCAGGGCAACCAGATCATGCAGAAGATGCTTAGGAGCTTTATCCAGCACAATTGCAATCTTCTGCACAGATTGAGGATGTCTCCTAGGTTCAAGGCATCCTTGAGGTGCAGGATTGTCTAGAGCTCTCAGTGAATTGACAATCAATCCTAAGAGTTCCTCAGATTGTTCCAGCCAATTTGTCTAGAAAAAAGAACAAACTCGAATAATAAATGCAGACAAAATATACTAAAAATGCTTTAAGGTATGCCGCTTAGGGAAAAGAGTAAAAGTGTCAAAATAGTCCCCTGACTATTTACATGCTTTAAGGTATGCCGCTTAGGGAAAAGAGTAAGTGTGTCAAAATAGTCCCCTGACTATTTACATGGGGACATTTTAATCCCGAGTCCATAAGAGTGACTAATTGATCCCCATAACCTTTTAATATAGCTCAAAGTGAAGACCAAAATGACAGTTTTATAGACTTTGAGACTACAATGACCCCCAACAACTGAGTCAGCGGATCATTTTGACACTTTCTCCTAGGGAAAAGTGTCTACCTTGGGAACTCGCAGAAAGCTATCATCAGTGGAAAGATCAGCAGAAGTTTCTGGAGGAAATATGATCTGATCAGGGTTATTTTTGCCAGAAGTCTCGATCATAGGCAAGTCTGAACTCTGAACTGCTTGAGAATGAGCAACTTCAACAGTTGCAGATCCCATTGTTCTGTACAAATAACGCTGGGCATTCTCTGTTACCTCAATTTCCCCGGTGAGCTCGATTGGTGAACTTGCTCCATTAGAATCTGAACAAACGTTTGGGCTTACTTCAGAATCACAATCATTTCTTCCTTCTAAAGGTTGGCAACACTCAACCATTATATCTAGAAGTAAATCAATGATAGCTTGTTGTAAGACTTTGACCCCCATCAACAAATTCATTAAACTAGGAGGGTCTGCATCGCCTGCCTCTACATCCTTCTTGTTAACATCACTTCCAGATAGTTTAGTGGGAAGAAGCATGCGCTTTATTTTAGCCGGGTCATCCAGGTAAATGCGTAAGCCCGTCAGAAATCCAGCAATTGCACCTGCATCCATTAGAAGCTTTTCTCTTAGAGTTACCTGAGGCTGAGATGGATTAACCCCGTGAGTGAGATGAAAACCAGCTTGGGAAAGAAAATTTCTAAACAAATCATCTTCATCAACACTAATGCCTTCACTATCTTCAGACTCTATTAGTTCGTCAGGGTCAGTTGACAATGCATCCTGATCATCCTCAGAAGCTAAAACCTGTCAGTGAGAATTAATTCACTCAGTCATGTAGGTTTGATCATGCATAGTAAAAAGAGAAATCTAGGCGTGCAGCAGAAAAAGGTTTTTCTTTACATAAACATGAATTCAACCGGAAGTCACGCAAAAAATCAGACCACTAAATGAAAGTACATTGCATAACTAAATTTTTAGAAAGAGGAATTCAGAATGCTTCACCCGTGCAGGTATGAGCTGAAAAAGTTAAGTTTATGCAATCAATATCGAGGAAAGTTGCAAGCGATAAGCTTGTGGAGAAAAGAAAGTAAAACAAACAGATATTTTATTAGGATAATGCTAGATCCATAAAAGGAGAACATATAAAGAACATGGAAAGAAAAAGAATAGGAGCAAAATTAAACTGGTTCTACACTACTTGAAAATCTACATAATCAATCGAGAAGAAGAACCTCCTTTCTAAAAAGTAGCACTGAGAGAAGAGATGGAGTGATGGTGATAATAAAGAGGCAACCAACAGGGGAACAAGAACTACTTTGCCATGTTGAATAAGCTCGTCTCAAGTAAATTATTTCCAAATGAAAAGTATTAGCAGCCTTTAATTTTATCAATCTAGAATATAATATATTTAATATTATGTTTTTAACTCATAATTCGAACAGGAATTCTAACTCGTCCTTCCTCATACATACATATACGTGTAAATGCACACACACACGAACACACGCACGAACACACGTGTGTGTAACATTATAAGAGTTTTAACATACTCCTTACTAACTTGATGCATACTAAATAGATTACCGTGCTACTCAATTATATACTTTCTCAAGATCAATAAAAATCATGTATTGCTTTTTTTTTTACTATTATACTTCTCCATTATTTATCTCAATGCAAAATTCACTTTCAAAGTTGGTTTACTAAACATGAAATCAAATTGGTTCTCTCAGACCGACATAACTTATATAAGCCAATGGTTTTCAATATTAATATCAAAATGTCTTTTCTCATCTGGTGTCGACTTTAATCTTCAAAATTTTATTGAAAAGAATTGCTATTTGGTTTACTAAACATGAAATTAAATTGGTTCTCTCAGACCGACATAATTTATATAAGCCAATGACTTTCAATATTAATATCAAAATGTCTTTTCACATCTGGTGTCGGCTTTAATCTTCAAAATTTTATTGAAAAGAATTGCTAACTCAATTACTACTATACCGATGAGCTATAGCATTGACAATAAGCTCATCTAAAGTCAAAGTCCAACAAGCGTACCTTTATATACTTGCATGAACTTTATAGGCACGTAATGTCTAATTACATATTCATTATTAATAAAATTATTCAAGACAAATTTAACTAAGCATAAAAAAGTCTTTACAATACCTCTTATAACCCTGATATGTACCTTATTTGGACCTAAAGCCTAAATTTTACGCATCTTCTTAGAAGCAAACTCTTTTCACTACTTTTGATCAATCCATAATATATTTTATTATATTATTCATTATACTCTTCTAAAATAATTTTTTTTGTTAAGCTCTCACTTAGTAATTCTCAAAAAACTATTCTATCATTTCTAAATGTCTTCACCTTTAACCACGATCATACTATTTTTGCTTCCAATGCATATAACTTGATCAAAACCTCAAGATCATTTATCACTTATTTTAACTATTCTATTCAGTCCATTTTCCTCTTTAGTAACAAGCATATTATACAAATCATTAAAAATCGTGACTTTTTCTTTGCTCACAACACTCTTCACAAACTTAAGCTTTCTTACAATAATCACATGGAAATTAGGAGTCTTGCAAAGATGATTGTGCAAAAAACAAAACTTATAGTTTTTTAGTTGTTACACAATAGCTAGATAATAAGCAAAAATAAAAAATAAAATGCAAAAAATAGCAATAGCAAGTGAGAAAGAGAGCTTTTAGTACCTGATCAAACTAAAATATTAAAAAACTTTAAAAATAAGATTTTAGTTTAAGTGAGTTTCAGGAAAGAAATTTTCTAAAAATGCAATGAATAGAATCTCAAGTATATTATGAATTTATACCAAAATATGAAGTTAACACTAAATAAAATCCATAAAAATAAACTTCAGTTAAGTCAAAAGACTATTAAGATTTGAAAAGTTATGAAAGACACTAAAAATGTTTACATAAAAATTAATTTTAATAAAATCATAAAACGAATGCAATACCAAATAATTAGAGAAAACATTTTTTGTACAAGTATTGAAGAGAAGGGAAGTTCTTAAGGGAGGCATTTAAGTTAATGATTACATAGAGTCAAAATAATGGGTCCAAAATAAAATAATTAGTAAAGGCAATAGAAATTTGGTTTATAAATCATATCAAGATTAGAGAAAAAACTGATTTTATATGAAAGAGATCTATTGTACACGTGCTTTTTGTCCCAAGATGATAAATGGAGAGATATGCAAAGAAAGATCCTCATATGATTTTTATTAATCTTAAAAAGAAATGATAAAATACAAGGATTGATTTGGCATTCATTAACATAAAAAAATAACTAATGTGGAAAGATTCTCAAACATAATAGAATTGTATCAATGATCAACATTAAATTCATATCTTTCAGTACTATTCATGAAAATACATTCAAATGATATTGCATCATTCAAAAGTTTTGTAGAAGATTGACGATTCTAGATCAGTAGAATAAAAATAATATCTAATATGTAAATTTTAAAACACAGGCTGTTCAAAATCATCAACCACAGAAGCTAAAAGTTTAATAAACACTTGGGTATTGATAAGTTGAATTTCTCTACGAAATAGATAAAGATATAACTTTAAGAGTTAATATTGTGAAAATAAAAATAGAGATGTGCCTTATGAGTACTGTCCAATAGGAGAATAAAATGAAAATTTAAAGGATGTTTTTATAAAGTTGAAATTAGACTGACCAAGTAGTTTACAAAATTGATTGTTGGGCAATTAACAAGTCCTTGATGACCAAGCATAAAAAAGAGAAGATAAAGATGCACGTCTTCCAAAAATAATGAATATAGATTAAATTTGAATTTATAAAAGAGTATGGTGAGATAACACACAATCAGAAAAAAACTATATGACAGATTAGAGATATCAGACAAACCAAAACTAATATGATAAGTTGCGAAAAGATTTACCTAAAAAAGAGCTAATACCTCATACAACACAAAATAAGATAAATATTGGAGAATGAAGATCAACCGAAGTGACCCCGAAATAGTTGGAACAAAGGTAGTGATGACTATGATGATGATGACTTTTGGCAATAATAACGTGATCATGTCACTTCATTCTTAAAACATAAAATGGAAATAAATGAAAAGCCATATACAACAAGTAATTAATTGGCAGAATTCAGTTGGTCTAAATTTCTCGAAGCCAACAAAGGTCTCTAACAATAAAGAATAAAAACAAGTAACCATCTGACCAGATTGAACTTTTTTAAATGAGTTTTCTAAAAAAAAAAAAATAGCGGCCGGTTCAAGAATTTGGATGAACTTACAGTTTCGGCCGTATAAGAAACAATGCATAAATAAATAGCTGAAATTGGTATCATTTGACTTTATTATATGACGCAGATAAAAATTATGATACATTCAGTTCTTCAACAACAAACATCTTGTGTTGATCTGCAAGCCTTTTCTCAAAAAGAAGAATGCAGTTTAACTAGTTTAGATTTTCACGTGTCTAGTGAATAGCTATATAAAATAGAGTTATCAAATAAATAAATAATAAATACAAGTTTTTCAAACTTGATCTACAAAAAATAACACATGACAAATTCATCACTTGAACCTTCTAACCTTTAAATCAAAGGAAAATTCATGAATTAATGCTTTTGATTGGCTAAATAATTTCATGCTAATCCGCAGTATTGCTGGACATTAAGAGAATTTATTCAAAAAAATTACCTCTTAAGAAAATCCAACTAACCACCTAGGAACATACATCAATATTCTGGAGGCCCATTGAAATGGAAACAAAAAAATTGCTTCAAAGCATTAACAACAATCCACAGGTTTAAACTGTCCACGCTAATCTCAAAAAAAATGCAACTATCGATTATTTCAAGCATAATTGTAGAGCGTTTCAAATAATGTCTATGGGTTAAAGACCAAAATAATCCCTTGACCAATCCGATGGAGCCAATTTAACCCTAGTTTCACAATTTCCGAGGAGGACCATTTTAAATCAATTCATTATAAATGAGTGACTAAATTGAGATCTATTTTGTTGAGGGACCATTTTTCAATCAATTTTGTATAGACGATGAACTAAATTGGAGAACTGCAATACAGTGGAAACTCAATTTACAACATGAATGGTCAGAGGACTATTTTGGAATTTCAAAAGTTCAAAATTATAATAAAAAAGATAAATTACTTGGGCCTCCACAAAAGATTGCAAAAATTACACTTAACACTGCTATTTAATTAAAAACTACTCTATCCTATCCCATAACATTAATATAATTTACCTAAATGGTTGATGTCCATTAGAGAAAATTTCATAACATTGCTTGTTGTGCAATATTTTGACAAGTTTTCTATTTCACCCTTTATCGAAGCATTCAACCATTGAAGAGCTTGGCACTTATTTATGAAGAGAGTAAGCTCTAAATAAACAATTCATGAGGCAATGCTTCATCCTTTCCTTATCAACCATGCCTATTTATAATTTTTGGCTTCATCCTCCATAACATCAATATCAGGCAGGATATATACTCTCTGTTGTGGCTTCTAACTGTTATGCAGTAGAATTCTTTCTGCTTAATTGTGTTAGTTTCATGCAGGATTTGTGGACTCAGACCAACTCCAAGGCCAATTGGTTTATGTCTGTGTGTAGGAAATTAAAGGGAATGCTATAAGTATATTTATAGCTCTTAGACCTATACATGGAAGGTTAAGTCATCTTGACTAAAATTCTAGTTAGAAGTGTTACTCCTATAGCTTCCAGGAGTTAAATCCTTGAGCAAGTGAGAGGCATTAGGATTTTCTGGATAAGGCATCTGTATAACCGTGAGGCTTGGTCGTTCTGATTTTGATGGCTTCTTTCCTTCAACTTCATTTTTTTTCTCTATATCTTATTATTAGTCTGCAGTTCTGATTGGATTTTTATTAAGTTTGATATAAACTGCGAGGGCAAAGTTTAAATAGTTGCATGATTTTTGTGGCATCAAATTTCTAAGCACTATTTCTAGTAGAAACTACTAAAATGTTAGAGGCTGTTTGGGATCTTTTATATATATATATATATATATATAAATTAAACAGAAAAGCATGTTTGGGAATCCGTTTCTTAATTTTGTTTTTAAACAAAAGCCTCTTGTTTTCAAAATAATGAAATACGGTAAATGTGTTTTCTAGGTTTGAAAACATAATTTTTCATGCCCAGCCGTAAACCAAGCAAATCCCGATCACATTCTTCTCCCTTTCCCTTCACTCCTTCGGCCGTCAAAGCATCTCCCACATCCACTCCTTCGGCCGGTGAAGGATCGCACCTACCGGAAAAGACACAATGGGTTTACCGCACCTGTAAACGAATTAGCAAATATATATATATATATTAGAAAAAATCCCAATGGCTAATATATTAAAGAGAAAAAGATACAGATAAGTTGTATGAGTGGGCCTGACCCAACTCACACAATACAACACACACAAAATCCCAAAAAAAGCAAAGATACATAAAGATAAAAAACTAAAAACCACAAACGAGCGCAAAAACGCTAGGGACGTCCCACTTTAGTCCTCCCTCTGCCTCTGGTTTTTGGAAGGGAGCTCGCTAACAAATTGGTAAGGTGCGTACCATTACCCAAAGCAACCAAAGTATCATCCATCCGATTATGAGTTCAAGTAGATCTTCATTCTACTTCTTCTTCCTTGATGTGTAAACCTGTCATTCCTCATCCGATGATTGACTCATCTGACCAATGGATTGATCTAAAGGTGGTTGGAGATGTGTAGGTTGTTGCACATCACGATCCTCATGAGTCTGAGCAACATTAACATCTTGCTCGACCTAATGAGTCAGTAGTGAAGCAGTAGAAATATTGTCACATGTAATATCAATGATATGTTCTAGAGTAGGCGGGGTCTGAAAAATCTCCCTCGCTCTCACGATAGGAGGTTCCAAAGACGGGAGAGCTACAACATTCTGTGAAGACTGAATGGTTGACATATTGCCTGTGAGATAGTGACGTCTTCAGGGGTATCCTTTTGATGATCAATAGTGTCAATAACTTGGACCTGATCAGGAGGAGATAGATTCACTACCTCTGGGGGAGCATTTTTTTTTTTGGTCTGAGGTGGTGGTGTAGATGTTAGCATTGAGAACTGGAGTGGTCAAACATAAGACATTTCGAACAATACGAAAGAAAAATGTTCAATCATTACCTTTTGTCAATATCCATAGTGCTGTGTACCCAACCAAATTTCCTCAGAAGTAGTTGAAGTGATGTCTCTTTCAACAAGTACTCTGGCTTCATATGGACGAGAAATATTAAAAGTAGGAATGTCCGTTTTGAGTGGCTTACCATTAGCTGAGGCAATAGAGTACAATATTTTTTGAGTAAAATAATGAAATTTCAGATCAAAGAGACGAATCCAAACCGGAATGATTAGTGGTTCCGTCTGTAGGTCAAAATTCATAGACCATTTTAAAATTTTCATTGTTCTGTTATCAATCCAGATTACCCTTCTAGCAAATAATTATGTATAATCCTCTTTATTATAAAGTTGAATAAGAATGTCTTCCATATAAAATTTCAATTTTCCACTCCCCAACAAGGTACATAAACTCAAATTTCTTACGAATAAACTCCATTTTGGGATGATCATACAGAAATTTCCCGATCAAATTCAGATGATAGAAAGAATGAAGTTGAATACATTCAGCTTCTGTAAAAAAATGACATGTTTGTCATTCTTCCTATCAGGTTTCTTGATGTCCTCCGCCGACTCAAACAGAGGGAAAGAACACGATTTACGAGTACTTGAGGCGTGGACACCCGCAAGGGCAACAACATATGATCTGTTTGAAGCCATCCCCAATAAATGGAGGTGCCGCGTTAAGAACAGTGAAGAAAGCAGAGAGAAAATTACGATTCCATAACAGGGAGTAAGGAGCGGGACAAAAGAAAGCGCCTTTGTGATCTACAGACGATTCGAGCTGTCGTTGCAGCAGCAGACAGAGAGGAAGGACTGCGAGAGGCAGATGAGACGACGCCCCCGAGCCCGATGACTTCTAGGGACAACGACGAGCCGCTGAAAAAGCTCGCACTCAGATGTCCTTTAAAAGCCAAAGGACTGCGAGAGGCAGCTGAGAAGACGCCCCCGAGCCTGACGACTTCACCTGAGAGTCGTTGATTCTTGATCGAAAAAGATGCAGCGAACCAGAAAAACCAGAGTTCGCCATAGGCAAACCCTAGCAGAGCGAGAGCGAGGTTGACGAAGCCATTATATATATATATATATATATATATATATATATATATATATATAT
>NW_018164686.1:183629-194332 GCF_001263595.1 Phalaenopsis equestris
TATATATATGGTGGAAAAACTAAATTTTGCATTTTCTTACATCTCTCAAGTTCTTTTTAGTTGCCAACATTTATGGATATCTCTTCCATCACCACCAAGCTCGGTCATATCAACTCAAAGACTCTTATCCGCAAGGCTAAAAAGTTTTGACATCTATCCGACATTCAGCTCGGTTCCTCCCTCATCGAGCGGAAAAAAAAATAACATTTCAGTTTTTTCAACTAACAATTTGGGTTAAAATTGATATTTTAATTGATAATAGCAAGAAGAGGTCGTGAAAGCAATTATTTGCTTGGAAATTGCTGCTTCTAGGTACAAATTGAGGACCTGTGCCCTCTGGTTATTTTTGTCTTTGATCTGTCTAGCTTTTACGGCGGTAACATTTTATCTTTGTGCTAAGAAACACAAGTATATTTTTTATCTCTTTTAAAATAGAAAATATAAAACCAAACATTTTTTTTTGTTTTTTTATTTATTAAAACATAAAAATCATCACAATACCAAACATGTTTTTTAAAAAACATAAAATCAAACTAAAAATAAAAATAAAAAATAAAAAACAAAAAGTCATCCCTAACAGAACCGTAGTTACCTTGAATTTCTTTGTACTTTAGTTTTAATTAAAAGTAAGGAATAAACTTTAAAAATTAAGAACTAGAACATCAAATTTCTCGAAGTATGTTCCAACATTTTATGTATCTCATATAAATCATGAAACCTTAGATCTAGAGACATCATAAATCAAATTTAGGATATGTTTGGGGCAGCTATAGCTTAAAAATAAGCTATTGCACGACAATTGACTATTTGTTTACTTTTTGCAGTTTGAAAACAACTGTGTTGCAGTAGTTTTCTAAACAAATGATCATTCTGCCTCTATATAGCTTAAAAATAAGCTATTGCGCGACAGCTGACTGTTTGTTTACTTTTTGCAGTTTGAAAACAACTGTGTTGCAGTAGTTTTCTAGACAAATGATCATTTTGTCCCTGTATATCAATGTTGTTTGCAACAAAACTATTCATAGCAATACATTTTATACTTTAAAATTAAATATCATGTTGCAGAACATTACAAAATAAATATAGACATCTTACTTAACAACGAGTAGCATGACTACGAAAATTAAGAAAAAACTATTAAAATAACCTTACTTAACAATGACTACGAAAATTAAGAAAAAACTATTAAAATAACAAATAATTATAATATAATATAATTTTTTATGCAGTTGTGAAGTCTCAAAGAACTCAGTATATAAACCAACAAATCTGTCACTACAATGAGACAACAAACCTTATAAAAAAAGAGTTAATGTTTGTTTTTAACCCACGTATACCGAACTCATGTATGTCAAATATGCATATCACCAAAAAAGACCATCTAGAAGAATCTTAAAAACCGTAGCACCGAAAAAAAAGGATGAACTTGGTTGTCTTCATTAGGATTTCACGTGTGACACCAACCAATAACAACATACAGACCATCCATAAGAACACAAAATGTCAAAATTCTCATCATAGTCATAAAAAATCCACCAAAAGGAAAAAAATACAAAAAGAAAGAAAAACACATACAAATTGCGTAAAAAACAAAAACAGTAAATATCAAATGTATAAGAAACATGAACTATATAAAATACTGATACAATAAATAGTAAATATTTTCAACAACCATTACAATTAATAATATAATAAAAGCTAAAATTCCCTCCAATCACCCTCCAATAATCATATCAATAATTTGTTCCTTCAACTCTGTCATCTCGCTTGCACCTTCCCCGTTTTTAGTGCATGTCTCGGGAACATCATTTCGACCTGTGACAAAGGTTGTCCAAGACATTATTCATATGTCTCGGTAGGTACATGTTTATGATCCTCGTACGCTCTACAAAAGTTGATGTCGCTGTGAGAATGATGTTGTTGATTATAATTGTGGAGAGTCATCGTTGTAATCACAATCTGCCCCTATTTGAGAAACGAGTAAGATGACATATCGCTAAATGTAACGCATTTCTCCTTCAAAATACCAAAAATACTCTCAATAACACTGCGTAAGAAGGAATGTTTTTATTGAGCGTTTTTTTCCTGCTCCGCATGAAATTGTTGGCTCGCTCAAAATCAGGTATGTGGTATCTAATATCAGGATAGGGCCTGAGATACCCTCACTGCAACGGACACTCAGCATCGACCGAATAGTATTTACCTGATGTGAATTGAATGAGTAATATTGAAGGAAAAAAGAATAAGGAGAGTTGCATAGTCTCAAGGGAACTTGTGAGTGGATGTAGGAAGTTAACTTATTATTTCGTGTTAAAGTTTTGAATATTCAGTTGTCATGTGCACTGTCCTTTCAACCGTAAATAATAAAAGTGAAGCACGTGTTAAAATCGCATACCGCCATGACATTTTGCATCGAGGACCCACAACGACCGATGAATGAGACTTTTACATTATTTGAAACACATGCATCAACATGTGTTCCATCGATTGCTCCAATATAATTCTAGAAAGATAGCGAAAGGTTACATAATTACGATATTTATATGAAAATTAAATATAAAAATAGGAGAAATTACCTTAAAGTATAGCATATACCGTGCATCGTATGAAACATCTGTGGGGGTCCGTTCGAATGTAGGATATGTTGGTTTTATGACTTGCGAAAAAAAACTGACAAGTGCATTCGACCATACTGTAAAATATCTACAAATTGTTTCGAACTCGCTCCATAGCTCTTCGCATTGATTCATTATGTGATAATATATAGAGAGTTATTGATAACACAACTTGTGAAGTAGTTCTAGACGGGTCATGAAGCCCATGATTTCTGTGTATTCCTCCAGCATAACGGTGAATACCGTTTGTGTCATGCGGAACATATTGTTAAATCTTGTTGGGTGGCAAGCAAACAACTCTCCAACCGATTTGTCGTCAATATATGAAAATGTCATGCAAGGGGAACGCTCTACGAATGAATTAAAATATGTGTATATCAAACATACTATAGTTGCAACTCTCCTTCTACGACTTTCTCTAGTTGCAGCAATGTATTTCGGTATCAAAGTGGCTAACACTTAAGCATCAATAAATTAGCTACAATTATAAAAGGTTGCGAACAAAACCAACATAAGCAAATAACATTATAGAAATAAATGAAAACATAACGAGGAATGAAAAACTCCCAACCAGAAATAATAAAAGTGAAGCACTTGTTGAAGTCGCATACCGCCATGACATTTTGCATCAGGGACCCATAACAATCGATGAATGAGATCTTTTCATTATTTGAAAAACATGCAACAACATGTGTTCCATCGATTGCTCCAATATAATTTTAGAAAGATAACAAAGGGTTACATAATTACGATATTTATATGAAAATTGAATATAAAAATAGGAGAAATTACCTTAAAGTATAGCATATACCGTGCATCGTATGAAACATCTGTGGGGGTCCGTTCGAATGTAGGATATGTTGGTTTTATGACTTGCGAAGAAAAACTGACAAGAGCATTCGACCCTACTAAGAAATATCTGCAAATTGTTTCGAAAGAGTGCTGAAATTGCTCCATAGCTCATCGCATTGATTCATTATGTGATAATATGTAGAGAATTATTGCTAACACCTCTTATAAAGTAGTTATGGAAGGGTCATGAAACCCATGATTTTTTGTGTATTCCTCCAACAGAACGGTGAAATCTGTTTGTGTCATGAGGAACATATTATTATATTTCGTTGGCTGGCAAACAAAATACTCTCCAACCCATTTATCGTCAACATATGAAAATGTCATGCAAAGGGAACGCTCTATGAATGAATTAAAATGTGTATATAAAACATACTACAGCTGCAACTCTCCTTCTACATCTTTCTCTAGTTGCATCAATGTATTTTGGTATCAAAGTGGCTAACACTTAAGCATCAATAAATTAGCTACATTTTAGCTACAATTATAAAAGGTTAAAGGTTACGAACAAAACCAAGACAAGCAAATAACATTATAGAAGTAAATGAAAACATAACGAGGAATGAAAAACTCTCAAGTGGCACGTCCAGAGCAGCATAAATATCCAAAGCATCATGATAAATCATAAACAAATAGAAACATCCCAAAAGAATCTAATAAAAAAATATCCCTCAAATATCACTGCTCCCATAAAAAATAATGTAGGTAAGACACCCTGCGGTCAGCGGACATCGCTATGAAAAACTCTCTCCGGACCAAATCATCAAGCAACTTCATAGAGAACGGATACAGCGGCATGCCCACGTAAATTTTTGGACCTGCTAGACAAAAGTTGCTTGTGATGAAACGGTGTCATTGTTGCGTGAAGCCCCATATTATGAGATTTGGTTTCTAAGGAAAGTAGCTCCCACTTTTTATTTTTTTCTCAACCCGAGAACGCTTTGACCACCTCGTGCACTCAATTTCATGGAGGTTTGAGCTGAGGCATTCAATTGAATCACATGTTTCATCAACTCCCAAATTCAAGGGGATACCACCAAACCCCGCCTCACTAGAGGCACATGCATTGTTGTTTGATTCCACGACACCTCCAAACATACGATACAACTTCTCCTCCAGCTCAGGAACAGACACCACCTATAAATTCATATAACATGTGGAATTTGAAAACAAATTAAAAATTGACAAAAAAGGGATATTTCAAAAATACTCACCATCAGTCTCTCTATCAAACACTCTTCGGAAGCATCAATCATTAGATTTACCGGATCCCACCCCAAGCTCGTTGATTTTCGCTTTAATTCCTTCTTGTTTTTCCAATCCTTCTTTAGCTAATCTCACTTGTTTTTTAACTGCATCCTATCATACTCTCTATTTGTACTTTCCTTAAATTTTATATAATATTTTGTAAGTCTTCCTTCTTAAAATAGATTGTCGGCCTATTTCCCAGTTTGACCTCCTTGAGACAAAAATTGCAAAATATTAATTTTGACTAATTATCCCACGTTGCAAATAAACCGACCTATTTTTTCTTAACCATTATATTACTAGCATGAAAAAAACTAATTAACATAAATAAAAGCGCCACAATATTGCAACTCAAAAAAAAAAAATGAATGTCCCAATATCATCTCTAATGCCCCTCCACATCACACCACAACACCACCTCCACATACCAGCACATCAAGACACCAACACATCCAGAACACCACCACCACTACCTCCGCACACCTCAACACAACACATCCAAAACACCACCACCACTACCTCCACACACAAACTAACGTACACCATCACCAAACATCAAAGGTAATGATAACATCCTACCCCAGATTTTGCATTTGATGCAATTACATAAAAGGCATCCTCTTTCAGTCATTTGTCAAATCCTCACTCAAATATCAAAAGTAAAGATAAAACCCCACCCCATATTTTTCATTTCAGGCTACTGCATACAGAGCACCTGAACATTGTTATCAACAAATCAAACACTCTCTTTCAGTCATTTGTCAAATTCTCACTCAAACAAAAAAGGTTAAGATAAAACTTACCCCGTAATTTTCATTTGAGGGTATTATATACAGGGCACCCAAAACATTGCTATGAACAAATCAAGCACCCTCTTTCAGCCATTTATCAAATTCTCACTCAAACATCAAATGTAATGATAAAACCCCACCCTATATTTTGCATTTGATGCAGTAACATAAAGGGCACCCGAAACATTGCCATCAACAAACCAAGCACCCTCTTTCGGACATTTTTCAAATTCCACTCAAACATCAAAGGTAAAAATAAAAACTCACCCCACATTTTTCATATAGGGCACCTGAAATATTGTTATCAATAAATCAAACACCCTCTTTTAGCCATATCAACAAACCAAGCATCTTCTTTCGGACATTTTTCAAATTCTCACTCAAACATCAAAGGTAAAAATAAAACCTCACCCCACATTTTTCATATAGGGCACCCGAAACATTGTTATCAATAAATCAAACACCCTCTTTTAGCCATTTCTCAAAATCTCACTCAAACATCCAAGATAAAAATAAAATCCCACCCAATATTTTTCATTTGAAGATATAACATACAAGGCACCCGAAACATAGCTGACAACAAATCAAGCACCCTCTTTCATCCATTTCTCAAATTCTCACTCAAACATCAAAGTAGGTGATGATAGAAGGTCATCCCATATTTTTCATTTCATGAGGTTACATACAAAACACCTGAAACATTGCTATCCACAAATCAAGCACACTCTTCCATCCATTTATCAAATTCCCGCTAAAAAATCAGTGGAGATAAAAACACTATTCAACAATTTTCATTTTTATCGCAAATTTCAAATCTCAAAATCACATGAGATAAATCAGAAAGCCACAAATCCAAATATCACAAATTTCTCAAAGTGAACTACACATGAGAAAGCCAAAAATCGCAAAGAGAAAATCATTCCATAAAAAATGAGGCAATTACATTACATACAGGGCACCCAAAACAATGTTTTGTACAAATCAAGCACCCTATTTCATTCATTTTTCAAACTCACTCAAAATCAGAGGTAATGATAGCCATCCCAATTTTTTTCATTTCGTCCGGTTACATACAGGGCAACCGAAATATTGCTATCTACAAATCAAGCACACCCTTTCATCCATTTATCAAATTCCCACTTAAAAAATCATTGGAGATAAAAACACCATTCCACATTTCCCATTTCTATCGCAAATTTCAAATCACAAAATAAGATGAGATAAATTAGAAAACTACAAATCGAAAATATCACAAACTTCTCACAATAAAATGCAAATGAGGAAGCCAAATTTCATAAAAAGAAAACCATTCCATCGAAAATGAGCACAAGAATTATGTACAGAGCACAATAACCAGAGATCAGAGGGAAGAAGGAGAGGAGAAAGGCAACTACCAGAGACAGGCACGTGAGAGGCTCGAGGAAGCGCAAGAGAGATGAGAGAGAGAGGGACCTAGGGTTCGCGAGAGCGATCGAGAGAGGTACCTGGGGCAGGAGAGAAGCAATAGAGGGAGTTGAAGGCAGCATGCTAATAAATTCGCGAAGAAGCGCATGTCGCGCCCGCATTCAACATAAATTTTTAATAACCCCTGCCGCGCTGTGATTTCTAAATGACTTCGTCGGCATTTTCAAAAAGAACTGTGCCAAACACACTGGCCCAAACGGGCCCTTCATATTTGAGCTTATGGTCACATTATAATGTCTTCTGAACACAAGATATGATATATAAGCAACACAACACAACAATAAAAATTGAAATCAAATCAATTAAGCTATGTTCTAGGAAAATTCAACATAATTATTACAAGGTTCAGAGTTACATTCCTACATTCCCTGACAAAGGATATATCTCTAATTCCCAAAGAAAAAAATTTACAAAAACAAAATTGATAAGAAACACTCAATTACTATAGTGTGCTTGAATATTTTGACAAGGTTTAAAAGTTTAATAGCCAAATATTGTACTTATAGATTACTATGTCATCAATGTCTATATTGACTCGAGTAAAAAATTAAGTCTGAAGTTATAATGATTCTCGTATTAAAACTACTCCACCCTTAATTAATATTTGCGACTAAAATTCTTTACCCTTTCAATTAAAGCCAACTAAATGGTGAAATCTAATCTTATTGAAAAGAATTATAGCTCATGATTATTCATCAAGTAATAGAATAGATGCATAAATAATTTACAATCATAAAATAATATTAAATCTGATTTTATTAAATCTAAATTTGTTAATTAAGTATATATCTTTACGAAAGTAAACATGACATTGAGCAGAAATTAAAACTTAAATCTAAAATTGTACTTGAAATGAAATGATAATGTATTTAAACTTAAACATAGAGTTAGAACCTAAACCTATCCCTAATTTTAAACTTAAATAAACTGTATAAGTTAAAAGTTTTTTAGTACAATTGAACAGTTTGATAATGTAATTCCCAATGAAGTACTTACTAAAATTAATTTGACAGCCACAAATCAAATTAATTTTGATTTTGTTTTTTATTCCAGTTTCTTGATTTAAAATATTAAAAGAACCGTATGGAAAAAATGAAGCTGTAGCAATACATATATAGTCATTCAAGATAACTGTCTTGAAGAAAAATACATAATTTAAATCTCCATCCATCTAGTTCAAATCAAAAGTACATAATTAGCCACAATTAGTATTTAAATTAAATAAGTTAATTTAATTTAAAGATTTTATTCATCCATAGGATAGAAACATTATACTTATGTTCTGTACTTTTTATAAGAACAAATGTTATGGATCTTAATAAATATCTATTATAAGTTCACTTCACCAGCCCCTCTTGGAATTAGTTCAGGTGGGTTCGATAGGAAACGTACTGGTTTTTTTTTTTTTTTTTTTTCTTACAAATTGCACCATATTCTTTTCATCATTGACTAATAATATGTATAACTTGCGTGAAAGTACTTGCATGAAATTCTGCTAATTAAGAAAATTATAAGTCAACCGCAGTTGTAAATTGATGTGTATAACTTGTGTGAAAGTATTTGCATGAAATTCTGCTAATTATGAAAATTATAAGTCAACCGTAGTTGTAAATTGATGATATATCGAATTGAAAAAAGGAATAAAGTATGGTTTTTTTAAGAGAATCCTTAGAAATTAACTGCTAGAGATGAATTGGAATGATCATACAGGTTAAATATAAAAAAAAGGAATTAATACTATTTTCAATCTATATGATTTAACTCTAAATAATGAAATACCAATCATTACTGTGATTTCTTCCCTTTCAATCTCCTTTGAATTTACCTCCAACAAAAAAGTTGTGTATTGCCAAAAATCCAAAAACTAAAGCATTTTGCATTAATGAGGTCAGGAATATACTTTGAAATTGAAATATTAAAAACCCATAAAATTAAGAATAATTCATAAATCTAATATAACTGATTGACATATTTACATATATTATTATTATAAAAATATAAATTACAAAATAACATAATAAAAAAAAGTTAATGTAAAATGAAAGTTTGAAACAAAATTCAAGATAGACAATTAAAATTTAAAAATCCGGTAAGGATCAAAATCTACAACAACCTCATCTTCACTTTTAACATCTTCAGAGGAGTCATCATATGCAATAATTATATCATACTATGATTCAATTTCATCAAAATCTTCAACTTATTTTTTAATCACAATGAATTTCTACTTAATCAATGTATTATAATTAAAAAAAACTTACCCTAAACAACAACAATCTCTATGTACATGTAAATGATCTCTTCTCCCCACTCTCACAGTTGCATACTCTAGAAGGCAAAATCATAAGTTCTCACCTAGTCATGACTCACTAAACCAATCTCACACAATCGCATACAGATATGAAGCTCAACCTAAATTTGGAGTAAAATGGGGGGTGAGTCTGACCTGAGGAATATATAATATCATAAAATATATAATAGCTATCATATAATACATTAAATATATCATAAAATATATCAGACATACAATACAATAACGTAATTATTTTTTACATTAATTCATTGAGATGCATACTACAAACATCTCAAGGTGTATCCTTAGTTAAAAAAAATTGCAAGCCTTATTGGAATCATAGATGCAAAATATCAAAGCATTTTTGTGCACCTCAAAACGAAGCTGAGTCTCAATTGGCTTTTTAAAGCATGGACATTACTAATAGTGGATATTATCTTTACTTTGTATGACAAAAAAATAAACTTTAACATGTAATGATTCATGGATGTTTTTACAAGAACTTCAAGAACTAGGCTAAGATCTTTTGGAAAAATATCAACAAAACAATTTGTTAAATAAAATATTTTCCAAGTTAAAAGAAAGTGATGTGGGACTTTCAAATCCTCTTAATTATACGTAACGTTGTGACCGTAGACATTTGCCTCCTCATCAACTTCAGCTTCTCTAGTACATTGCGACAAGATCCATGTGAGAACCTTGGAAGATTTCAATATCTTATTGCTTCTATGTGAAAACTATCTAGCATGATGCAAGGTATCTTGTATGCATCAAAATTCTTAAAGGTTATCCATGATTGCTATTTTGGAATTCGTGCACTCCATGGTGGCTGATTATTTCATTCTAATTTATGTATAAAAAATTCATGAGAATTTCATGAAAATAAAGATAGACCTTAGACTTGAACAAAGACAACCAAGTTCTAAGAAAAGAAATTGGTTAGACATACTATTTCTTCGATGTTTGGATATCAACTTCTTAATCAAATAAGAGGCTTAAATATTTCAAGAAGAGGCACCTCCTTGTACAAGTATGAGGCTTGGTTCTTCTAATTTTAGTGGATGCATTCCTTCTGCTTCATTTGTTTTCTTTAAATATTATTATTCATTTGCATGTGTAAATGATTTTATTTGATATTAATACAACTTAAACTTTTAAGAGCGCATGATTTTCAAATAGTTCATGATCTTAGTGGCTTCAAACTACATATATTAATTTTAGTTAAAAAGTATTCCATTCTCATCTAATTAAACGTTTTTATACGTTGGTTTTCATCACAAGTAACAAATACTTATTAAAATTAAGAATTATGAGATTTGAAATTTCATGTAAATGTTGTATGATTTTGTGCATTCAATTGTAAATATGCATTAAAACCGCAAATCCTAAGACATCCTTCATATTTCAAGTTACTAGAGGGATCCTTTTATATGTAGGGAA
>NW_018164686.1:194406-280632 GCF_001263595.1 Phalaenopsis equestris
GTAGGGAAAATAAAATTTAACTTAGATTTTAGTGGTAAATTAGCACAAAAAAAATGAAATTTTTAACTTGATTCTAGAAAGTGGTCAATAGAGGAGATGGGGTAGTTTCTAAACTAATGGGAGATGAAAGTGTGATATAGGGCGAAATGAAAATTATTTTACAAATATTTAAATCTTCATCATTCTTTTCAATTAAAACCAACCATTCATAATGACAATGCAATTTAATTTAGATTTTAATAATAAATTAATAAAAAACAAATAAATGTGACTTTGATTTCTAGTAAGTGTTTGACGAACGAGCCTAGACTACTTTATAAATCAATGGGGGATGGAAGTGTGATGAGGAAAAATGAAGAGTGTGTTATGAAATGTTTAAATTTTCACCATTTCTTTCGCTTAAAAATTGATTTTGTCATGACTAGATACCCAATTAAGATACAAAAAGTGGATTAACTTAAAATAAAATTATGATAATATAAGAATAGAATATAGTGGAGACATAACTGACCAAAATACATAATGAGCAGTCCAACCTCCACAAGTAATCTTCTCTTAGAAGCTCCCCAAGGATGGGGAGCACCCTCGCAAGTATTCCCCATTTAAAGATGAAAGGGCACAAATAGAATTTCAACACATAGCCTAAATTTTCATTCATTAAATAACAATATTATAAGTCATTAAATGGAGTATTTATCTCAAGAGAGAAAATAGGAGTAAACATAATAAGTATAAATGAAGTTTGAACGGCTAAATGTAGTTTTTAAAAGCCACACATATCAACACTTATGCCATAAACCATACATCCTGGTGTAAGAAGAACAACACAAGGAGATATACTCTCCCAAATGTTCCAATTGCTCGATGACATGCCGTTTAATCTCAGCATCCTCATCAAGCATTAACTAATAATGAAAAGCCGTTTAATCTATGAACGCAGTGTAAGACAGTTAAGATGCTCATGGTCCACCAGATTTATAGCCGTTTAATCTTAGCATCCTCATCAAGCATTAACTAATAATGGTGAAGATATGGATGAGCATATTCATTACAAACTTTATCGCATGCAAGATGTTTTCCAATAGGGGTAACTCATTAGAGAGCTCATATGGACAAATCACCCAAAATTCAAAAAAAAAAAAAATTACTTACCTAGTGAGATGAAACGAGACCTGACATGCTCAAAATAACTAGTTCATAAACAAAATGTTCCAACTCTTGACAGCGAATAATATTGAAGGTTTTCTTTGTCTGGAGGGGTAGAGGACTATTGAGAGTTATTGAACGGCCTGCTTAGCTTTTAGTTGAATTCAACACAATGCATTTGCCTTAAAATTTGAATACATACATATTAAATCATCCAATGTGTATGATGCCTAGGTCAAAGAGCTATAGCCTAAATAAGGCATGTGTCATGTCCATAGGGAGAACTTCACATTATATGTACTCGGCATAAATGATGAACAAAATCGGGCCAATAAAGCACTAGGAGGCAAGCACTGATGTCTCATCCACCCATTAATATGTTGCAAGGTTCGGGGTGAGCTTCATCTTAGCCAATGTAAAGATAGCAACTTTCGTGCAATTATCATTGTTAATGATCAATTTTGCACTACAAGTCGCTACCTTTGAAGCCTGAAAAGTAATGGTATGTCACTAGTTCATGCCCAAATAGGGGTGGTATGAACACAGTGCAAGACAGTTAAGATGCTCATGGTCCACCAGATTTATCCCTTGATCATTGGGTTAATTCCGATTAAGAATTTCAATGATAGCAATAAAGTATGGCATAGTGGCCTATTTTTCCACATGAAAAGAGTGTAATGTTGGAAGCTTTGAAACCAAACGTTCCAACAACACCCATTTCCTTAGGATTGGTGGATCACTTAGGAGCACAAGGCAATTGTTGAGACAAATGGGTTGTAACTTCTAGAAAAAGTAAAGAAATTTCTATAAGACTAAATTCAATGGTACTCTACTCAATTTGTATGGTAGAATGCATCTTCAAAAATTTAGGTCTCTCGGCTGAGGAACACTTGGCAAATGTCTGCATGCAATCTAAAAGAAAAAAACCTTGAGACAATGGTTTGAGCAAATCATAAGCTCAATAAATGAAGCCAAGTAATAGGCAATGGACATAAATCATTATTGTAAAAAAGTCAAATCATTAAGGTATTGTATTGTATGTTTCATTGTATCTTTCACCCCATCCCATGATGTAATGGGTGGAACATTCAAGAGATAGAACTGCTGCTTCACATTGACCCAATAGGCCTTAACACACCATTTTAACTTCATGCAAGCAAATATAATTTGTAAATCTTCAAATATGGCCATCTAAATGAAATATCATTTTACTATCCACGAATCAATCCATTAATACATTCGAAAACAGGTGACCAGTAAGAGAAAAGTGTTCCGCCTTGACTTTATGGGTGATGATATCATCAAATCTCACTCATTATGGTGTGGAGTGATGTAATAATAACCTAAACTATAAGAAACCTCTTCATAGTATTGTTGATATCATTTACATGGCATTGGACAAGGGGCCTTATAAGCCATTCAGCCTGTCAAAATGGCAATACAACACAATGTCCAAATCAATCATGATAACCATCCAAATGTTTAACAAGATTTTCTCAAGCCCTGAAATGGAAAGGGGAAGTACAAGAAAGTGGAGGGATTGGTTTTGGAGGTTGAATTTTTCACCATCATCATCATTGGATGTCATTTAAGTCATATAAGATTTGGATTGAAGCCTAAGAAGTATTTTAAAAATTATCATGTGATTAACTAGCTCATGGGAAATAATGTCATGCCCTTTAATTGACCAAATTAGTAACCATAATAACCATCCAAATGTTCAGCTAAATTTCTCTATTCAACAAGCTCTTGAAGGATTGGACCCATCACTCTAAAGTTCAATCCATGAAGAACAATGCAATCTCACCTTAAACAAGCTAAAGGCTTCTAAAACTACAAAACAGGAGAAAAGATATAGCCCTCAACATTCTAGCCACTCTTGCATCACGCAAGGCTTTAACTTTCTTGATTCTCTCGCCACACACAAGGACTTAAACGTTCTCATAACTCTGCCTTTGACATATGAAGCTCCCAAGGACTCATGCTCCCAACATTAGGTTTGCGCATTTACAATTGAGGACGAAAAAAATGAGGGCGAAAGAGAAGAGTGTGCTTTAAAAGATAATGTTAATGACAATGAAGGAGATGAGCTAATTGGATTATGATGATAATGATGATTCACTAGATGATTGAGTACTTAAGTTTAACCATCAATTTAGTTGTTCACATTACCATGATAGTTTATTTTTCAATCTAGTAATGTTTCCAATTTAGTTGCATTTTTATCCACAATTTTTTCAATATCATACTATTTATAACATAGCATTTGATATGCCATGCGATATGGCCCCAATAGCACATTTATGATATGATGCACTATTCATCGTTAATAAGTATGATTTTGGTGTGGTTAGTCAAAACTAGAAAAATATAAATGATTTTGGTGCGGTTAGTCAAAACTAGCAAAATATGAATTCTAATTTTAGTAAGGGGTCTACAAGATTATGCCCTCAAAATGATACACAAATGCAACGAACCTTTAACCAAAATAAGTTGGATGTGTAATGAACCTAATGAAGTGGCAATACATGAAAATCATTGTATTTTGATAAAAAAAAGCTGATCAAATATCAAGAATAGCAAGCATCCTATCCAAAAATTATAATGAAATTCAAATAAAGAGAACAAACGATAGCAAGCAAAAACGTTTTATGGCAACTAAAACAAGGATCAACTTTCATTGACACCAAATGAAATATGCACTGCATTAAAACTAATTATTTGATCATAATAACCACCGCCTGAAGATTAGTGAAGAGGGATAAAGAGTGATAAATTTAGAAAAAGCACAAAGGAAACAATGAAGTTAATACAAAAATAGATTATGGAGACTTGAACAGCCAAAATTCTTAACAATGATATCAAAGATGACCTGCATCAGAAGTCCTTTATTGTGAATGTTGCTCCTTTCTTGGAATTCATCCAAAGTAACACACTCACATTCACAAGTACTCTTCACTTGAAGGCGGAAGAGTAAAAGGAGAATTTTCAGAATGTAACCAAATATTTTACTTACTAAACAATGTTGCATGAGTCATTAAATAAGACATGAGAGACGAAACCAAGATTGGTTGGTCAGCCAAGGCTTGACTTGAGAAGGGGAAAAAAATGGAGTACTCATGATGGGAGATTTTAAGAGCTACAAGTAGAATTCAAGAATTCACAAATGGAGTACTCATGATGGGGGATTTTAAGAGCTACAAGTAGAATTCAAGAATTCACCCAAAGCACACTTAAATTCTTATATTTTATAAAAGAAAGAAGGGGCTAGAGGCTTCAATGAAGAGTGAGAGAGAGGAGAGAGTGTTGTTGATTAAAAGAGAGGGAGAGAGAATTGGTTTGACTTCACACCATACACGAAGTCCTCACAATAGAAATATCACTAGATATAAAAGACATGGTATAGACCCTTGAAACACAAATCTAATAAACAAAGTGGTAAGGAAAACAACAATACACTGCATCTAAGTTTAATTACGATATTTAAAAATCTATGATGATAAAGGCTTTCAAACTCTTACTAGAAGTAATTGTGACAGATAACAACTTTTATTGGGAAAAAAAGAACTATTATTAAAGAAAAAATCTCATATACACCCATCCAAATAGCCTCATAAAAAAGTATTGATTGAGAGAACATGGAGATTTGGTTGAAACAGTAATTCTCCAACAAAAGAAATGAGAATGTTGGAATTCAAATTACCAGTTAGAAAACTCAATATGTGGTTTCCACCCAAGCAAACACCTTAAAGATCAAAAACAACAGGACTTCAAGACATAAAATCTCATTCAACAACTTTCCAATAAAAATATCCCATAACAAACAACTAGCATTGATCTACTAAAATAATTTATTAGACACTCACCTACAGAGAACAAGCAGCTTCTTGCCTTTGATACCATAAATGTTTAGAAAAAATAAAAAATAAAACACAAATCCAGTTAAACCAGATCAGCATAGCTAAAGAGATTTGATAGCTTTCATGCGGTATATGATAAACTATTCTTCAAAAGTAAGGAAATGATGGAAATGTGCTGGTAATCAAATTTAACCAAGAAAAAGTCTGAAATAAGTCTTACCTCTAGATCACAAAACTCAAACCAAGGGCAGAAATCTATGATTTCACAAACAAATACGAATACCACCTTTTCACGCAAAAGAAAGCCTGCATCAGATTCGAGCATATCCGACACCTTCATAAACTGGAGGAAAGAATTATTCCTTGCT
This sequence comes from Phalaenopsis equestris, assembly GCF_001263595.1. Lineage (NCBI taxonomy): Eukaryota > Viridiplantae > Streptophyta > Magnoliopsida > Asparagales > Orchidaceae > Phalaenopsis > Phalaenopsis equestris. The sequence continues at coordinate 199,781 of NW_018164686.1, forward strand.
TCGGTAGAGATAGAAGATTCTTTCTGCACAGTTTTAGCAGGGTTCTTCTGGTTAACCACAGCCATTGTATACTCTATACTGAACCCAATAATTTTTATCAGGATCACTACCAGCTGATTGATCACTCTCCAAATATATGCATATTGTATCAAAAGATTCATAGACACCTGTGCAAAGTTTCAAGCAAGACTTTTTAGAAGTGTAATTGACTAATTGTGTAACATACTCATATATTACTTATTGGATAAAAATCTACCTACCTATTCTCAGCTCACAAGCACCAGCTTGAAAGAATTTACTGAAGATCTTCCGAGTTTCCATGATTTCCTTGAAGGATAAGAAGTTCTCCACCCTCCAAGTGAATGCACCCCTTTTTGAAATGTTATCAATTTGAGTACAAGAGGTCATTCCAGAATTTGACAAGGACTCCGCATCACAGTATTCTTGCATTATCGAAGTTTCCTTCAATATAAGAACCTCAGCTGAGAACACAACTGTGTCCTGGACAAGAAAACCAGATTCCTGATCAAAAAGGCTAGTCAAGGTAACAAATTCACGCCAGCCCCAATCCTTTGCTGCCTTGGAATAGCGATTTTGTGATTCCTTGGTCAATGATTTCTCTTCCATTTTCTGATTCACAACTGAAAGCCGGTGACTCACAAAGCAACTCCAATCACTGGTTGTGTTCCGAGAGTCAGTGACCTCAAGGAAAACTGAGAGGTGGCATGGCGGTTGTGACTGACCTGAAGCATATCATAAAAAGAGAATAAACAACTAGTTGAATTATGATACTTTTCTACCATGACAATCTTATATCATTAGAATCTTTACTAGGTTTCATTACTAAATCAAACATCAAGAAAATATTGAAAAAAATACTATTTTCACCTTTCCTTCATTAAAACTGGAAACACTTCAGGCGACCAACATTGTATTAATTATGTCAAAGCTACTAAAGGCATTATCAATTGCTATTTCACAAATGTAAATCATATTTCACGAATGTGACTCAGATAATGCACATAATTACTGAAACTTTACGTAAGGAAAGAGGGTTCCTTATTTTACTATACTGAGCAAACAAATGCTACAATAATTGACATGGAGATGCAAGTGGAGTTGAATACTTTACCCCTGGGATAAACTATGAGGCGACAGTCCCTGTTGCCAATTTGGAACCTCCTGCTTTTCACACAGAGTCCAGTGATCTTCCTCTTCTTTAGTAGGTCCTTCAACCGAGTAAAATTCTCAATCCTCCAGGTGAACTTACCGAAATGGCCGTCTGACTTCCTTGCAGAGACCCTTCCCCCAAGCATCAAACCAGGGTTCTTGGAGAAGCTACACGACTCTTTGATGACATGGAAGGAGGTGCTGAACACTGCCGCCTCATCAACAAGATAGCCAGCCTCATGGTCCAAGAATTCAGACATTCTCATGAAATCGTTCCAGCCAAGGCTGGTATTGTCCCCACACTTACTGTCAGCCGCAAAGCGGCCGTAAGAGTCGCGGTGAATATGGTTGGTTCCAGCGGGGCGTTGGCTCAACACGGACATCCGAAAAAGGCACCAGCAACTGCGGTCAGGGAGAAGGGTTTTGTCCGTGTCCTTGCTCTCCAAACACATGGAGAGATGGTCTGCACCGGATACAGAGCTCTGGTAGACGCTGATTCTAAGGTTGCAGTCACCGGCAGGGAAAACGGGGCTCATTATCTTCTGTGTCTTTATCATGTCACGGAAGAGACCGAAATTGTGGACCTTCCACGAGAACTTGCCGCTGAGTACATCAGATGAGGAGGAAGAAGAGGAGGAAGGAGAATCGAGAGATGCAGAACCAGCACTGTCTCGGGAGAAGGAGACGGACTCGTGGAGGAGAAGGATATCAGCTGTGATGAGAAGAGAGTCAGATGGGGAAGAAAGGAACCCCGCTCGAGGGTCGAGTATGGCGGACGAGGGGGTGAAGTCGCACCACCCATGGGATTTCTTTTTGGAGGAGAACCGATGCCACGAGTCGCGGGTGATGGATTTAGAATCGTCTTGGTGGTTGACGACAGAGAGTCGGTAGCTAGCGAAGCAGTCCCATTTGGAAGAGGAGGAACCTCGTGGGTCGACGATCTGAAGATAGACGGAGAAGTAGCCTGGTAGGGCCTGTGAGTCCCCTTTTGGGTAGATTAAAAGGCGGCAGTCGTAGCCCCCGACCTCAAAGTAGCGGCTCCAGAGAGCGCGTGCCTTTGCGCGAGGAAACTGCGCCACCGACCACCGACACAGTACCGAATGCTCCCCTCGTCTCTCCACCCACACCGACTCCTGTCCGCCGCTCTCCCTTCCCGCCCTGACCTGAGCAGCCGCCGAAACCGGGCGCGCGCACCGTGTGCTTCCTGGCCCGCAACTGCAGCAGCCTGGCGCGTCTCGGCGAATTCCCAGGCCTCCGCCTGCCGAACATCCTGTACGGCTGGGAATAGGGAGGCGGGTGACGATAAGGACTCGGAGGAGGACGCGAGCTTCATCTAGTAGAAATGGATGAATCAAGCCGGAAAATCTCGCTCCGCCGCCACCGCTGAATCTCCACCCTCCTTCGAGCTCTCTTTATTCTGCAAAGGGGAGAGCTTCGGGCTCGTTCGGCATCGGGAGGGGCAGGACCAGGGAGAAGGTAGATGGTATTGGAAAGGGGGGAGAGAGAAACAAAACTAGACGATAAATTAGAAAGACGTGATGGTTCTCATCTAATTTTGGATCCAACCGTCCATCTTCTAAGGGCTTTTAGGAGGCTGCTTTGTCCTTCTATTTCCATTTATACGTGGTCAGGGTTTACACCTCATTAGAGACTATCTCTTTAGAAACAGCTGTGAAGTTGTTTTACCAATGGATCGAAAGTAATATTGATCAGGCTATCAACAAACTATCTAAACAGCAATGCATCACTACCGTGTTACAACAATTGGCTCTGATGAGCAATATGATAAGTAGTTGCAATATATTTGAATAATTCTTGAAAGTAATATATTTGGATAATTCAACGGTGAAATTATTGTGACGAGGTTGTTTCTAAAATGAAAACTATAATGCCCCTGCAGAATATGGTTATTGATACGTCACCAACAAATTTTCATCAGTCAGCACGAATCTCGGTGCAATTTTTTAAACAAGAAACATTCAAACTTCTATTAAGAGTCATCCAGAGCTCCAATTTCAACAAACTTAAGCGGTCGACAGGGTCTTCACTCAAAGACCTCAGAAGGCTACAAGCCTCATAAGGCACAGATACATCAAAGACCTCGGCACAGATACACTTAAAGACCTCAGAAGGCTACAAGCCTCAGAAGGCACAGATACATCAAAGACCTCAGAAGGCTACAAGCCTCATAAGGCACAGATACATCAAAGACCTCAGAAGGCTACAAGTCTCAGAAAACACAAGTGCATAAAAATTCCTCAGAAGGCTACGAGCCTCAGAAGAACTTTACACAATTAAGAAGCCACAACAACCGTGGAAGCAACAAAAAAATACATTGTTATCATGTACAATTGTCACATCAGATGATTAAAAAGACTACAGATACCAACACATACATGTACAAGGGCTACAACAAATCAGTTCATCGTCAATTAGAGTTGGCATCGCCTTCCGTCGGCATCGCCTTCCTAAAATTGCATCGCCTTCCTAAAATTCCAGTATTTTTGATGATCGTTAAGGGGTATCCAGATATCATCACCGCATAAGCATGAAAATTCCCCTCTCATGGCGAGGGGAGAAAACTACATCATTTTTTCATCACTTTCAGAACTTGCCAGCACGAGAATCTCCTTCGGAATATGCGACGCTCCATCACAACGTGTCTCGTGGTCGCGACGCCCCGTCACAAAGCGTCGCTGCAACACCCCGTACTGACGCTCCGCCGCAACGTTTCGCCTCAACTCTTCGCCGCAACATTTCGCCGCAACAATTCGCGGCAATATTTTGTCGCAACATGTCACCGCAACACTTTGCTGCAACTCTTCACCGCAACTCTTCGCCGCAACACTTTCCCGTAACATTTAGCCGCAACGTTTTGTCGCAACGCTTCGCCGCAAATCTCCACTGTAACAAGAAAGAAGATCTCGTTGTTTATCTGCTACGCAGAACGCAAACGTCTTTCTTCTTTCGGGAAATCCCGGATTACCTTCTAGGCAGGGACGGGGACTCCACCTTTTTTCTCCTCTCATTTGTCTATTTATAGAGTCATAAAAAAAACAGTTAATTTATTTAAAAAAAAATTATTTCATATTCCTTCAGTTTTTTGACCTTTTAAATTCTGCCTTTATGACTGAAATTAATTAAAATTAAAATACCAATAAATTAATAAAAAACTCTTCATATTTTGTGATTTAAAAAAATATAAATACATTTAAATATCTATTTTTATTTAAATCCTGCTATTCAGTGCATCAGCTGACCCACCATTCATTTTTTAATGCTTCAGCTCCCGCAACACAGCATTTGGCCCAATGACAACCCTTCAGCTCCCACAGCATTCGATCCAATGAATCCCGCTTGGCATCGCCTTCAGAACTTGCCACGCCCCGCCTACAAATACCAACATATACATGTATAAGGGCTACAACAAATCAGTTCATCGTCAATTAGAGTTGGCATCGCCTTCCTAAAATTCCAGTATTTTTGATGATCGTTAAGGGCTATCCAGATATCGCCACTGCATAAGCATGAAAATTCCCCTCTCATGGCGAGGCGAGAAAACTACATTATTTTTTCTCACTTTCAGAACTTGTCAGAGCAGCACGAGAATCTCCTTCGGAATATGCGACGCTCCATCACAACGTGTCGCGTAACCGTGACGCCCCGCCGCAAAGCGTCGCTGCAACACTTCGCCGTGACGCTCCGCCGCAACGTTTCGCCGCAACTCTTCGCCGCAACATTTCGCCGCAACAATTCACGACAATATTTTGGCGCAACATGTCACCACAACACTTTGTCGCAACTCTTCACCGCAACGTTCCGCAACACTTCCCGTAACATTTAGCCGCAACGTTTCGTCGCAACACTTCGCCGCAAATCTCCACCGTAACAAGAAAGAAGATCTCGTTGCTTGCCTGCTACACAAAATGCAGACGACTTTCTTCTTTTGGGAAATCCCGGATCACCTTCTAGGCAGGGACGGGGACTCTACATTTTTTCTCCTCTCCTTTGTCTATTTATAGAGTCATAAAAAAAATAATTAATTTATTAAAAAAAAATCATTTCATATTCCTTCAGTTTTTTAACCTTTTAAATTCTGTCTTTATGACTGAAATTAATTAAAATTAAAATACCAGTAAATTAAAATAAATTAATAAAAAACCAGTAAATTAAAAAAAAACTCTTCATATTCTGTGATTTAAGAAAATATAAATACAGTTAAATATCTGTTTTTATTTAAATCCTGCTATTTAGTGCATCAGCGGGCCCACCATTCATTTTTTAATGCTTCAGCTCCCGCAACATTGCATTCGGCCCAATGACAACCCTTCAGCTCCCGCAGCTCCTTCGGATTCGACTCAGTTCAGCTCCCGCTGGTCCCGGCCAAATTCAGCTCCCTCCGGGTCTCAGACGGGTGGCCTCCTACCCGGTGTGGCCCACGAGTCAAGTTTTTTGACTTTCAGGTCTCGGCCCGATTTACAGACCAAACAAAAAAGATGTATAAATATATATGTTTTGGGTGGGATTTGATCTCACGGCACCTGCAAATGACAAAAATCACATACCAACTAAGTTAGTCTTAATTTGTTATACGTGAAGGATAAACAACAATCTTACATGCATACAAATGGTGATAAACTATTCATTCTTTATGTCTTACAAAAATACAAATAATAATAAACTATTTATTCATTTACTTATTAATATTTTCGGACGAAAAAAAAAAGTTCTCGCCCGAAAATAGGGAGACAACTGATACGTCACCAATAAATTTTCATTAGCCAGCACGAATCTCGATGCAATTTTTTAAACAAGAAACATTCAAACTTCGATTAAGAGTCATCCGGAGCTCCGATTTCCTTGATATGAAAGTTAGTCAGTCTAATCCGAGTCAAATCAAGCCTGGATCAAATTATTAAAAAAATCATTAGAGGATTTTCGGAGGCAATTGAAAGGTCAAACGGATGTCGAATCTAGCGAGTTCATTGTCGAATCAAGCGTCTCGACAAGATGAATCCAACGAGCTCAAGATTGCTCAACTCCAATATCGTTAAGGCACTCAAATGTTCATCAAACGTCATCTGATCAAAGGAATCTCTCTGTATCGTCCCATCAAAATCTCTCCGTATCGTCCTATCAAAATGGTTCATATTCCTGCATTAATTGCACTTAAAAAACTATAAATAGAGCCTACTCTTCACATGAAAAGGAGGAGGCTTAAGAGAGAACTTGAGGCTTTGAGAAGGAGCTCAAGTCCAAGATCATCATCGCCATCGTCGATCGCCGACGACCACCACTGACCGTCAACAACCACCGGTGACCGTCCATCACCGACCGTCATCGATTGTCGTCAAATACTGTCGATCACCGCCGACCTCCATCAACCACCGCTGACTAGACGTCGTTGGTCAACGTTGTAATTTGGAAAACTAGTAACCCTTTCTAGTCAACGTTGTAATTTGGAAAACTAGTAACCCTTTCCCGCCTGTGGGAGAAAAGACATTTGTAATCAACAACTTATAGTGGATTTTTACAATTGGGCAGGCCCCGTGGGTTTTCCCCTTTACGGGTTTTCTAGATAAAAACTTCTGGTGTTATCACAACTTATTCATTTTCAACTGAGAATGTGTTGAATCTTCGTGCAACGCTAAGACGATAATTCATTACTCCGCCGTGAATTTTCTAGCACACATCAGTTATAAATGTACATTTTCATAAATAATTCATACCAAACAACTAAACCAAACTACAAATTATTACAAAAAAGACTGAAATATAAAATATTACATTAAAAATTATATATCACAAAATCTTAATAAATAACACAAAAATTGCAATTAAAATAAGAATAAGTAATACAATTATAATATTAGTCTTCATTTCCAAACAATTAAACCTCTTGAAAACTTTTCTTTTCAAAGACTCTCCACACATTATAAATAGAGAGTACAACTTTAGCCAAAACCAGATCAATCTCATCAAATCCATATTTCAAAACAAAAGCACATAGTTCTTATGTATTTACATGCATAGCTAGGGGAGTCCATTTGGTTTGTTTTACATGCATAGCTAGGGGAGTCCATTTGGTTTGTTTGGATGTTTTGGATAGTAAATTTGTAACACCAAATGGTATTGGATGTTTAAAACATTAATCTGAATTGACCAAATAAAATGTGCAACCGACCCAACCAAATAATAGTTTGGTTTGTTTATTTTGCTTTGTTTCTGGCTAAACCAAAATTACTTGTAAACCATAAAGTAGTACTCATATTTATGTTTTCCTTTTTTAGAGCTAATTGGACAATTGTATTTATGAAATATATATTAATAAAATAAACTACTTTTTTATATTTAGTACATAAGTTATCAAAAAAACACTGTCATTATCGGTCCCAAGCCCGGATGTGAAAAGTGGAGGGGTGTGTTAGGTGGGCGGCAGCCAGTGTAAAACTTGTCAAACAAAATCATGACATGAATCCATTTGATCTTTGTATAAGTGTTAGGGCGTCCCCTAGAAGTGACACGTTGTATATTTTGAATACTGTGAAAAGTGTGCAAAGGTCATTACACCGGCTTTCGGGTGTAGTGACAATTAAGCAAGGGTTTCCACACTACGGACGGATGAGGGTAAAGAAGTTAGTCCATAAAACTAATGAAACATAAAACTAATGACCATAAAACTAATGAAATTAATATTATGATAGGATCTTGAAATATAGACACTCTCAATGGTAAATTAATGGAATAATTTGATATTATGCTTCATTGAAAGATTAATATCTTGTGTATTCAAGAAATTAAATGGGTTGTAGAAAAGGCTAAGGAGATTGATAACTTAAGTTTTAAACTTTGGTATTATGGTAAATGGTAAGAGTCACACTTAAGAGTCACACTAGAAATGGTGTACGTGTAATTATAAATAAGAGTTTGAAAGATAATGTGGTAAAATTAATAGAGTTGAAGATAGAATTATAGCCCTTAAGGTGCTCCACAAGTATGTTTAGATATAGGGTCTAAAGATAAAGTCTGGAATGACTTAGAAAACTTAATACAAATGATACCTCTTGAAGAAAGAATTTTTATTGGAGGAGATTTAAATGGACATGTCGGTAGAGTGGTAGAATATTTTAGAATTATTCATTGCTACGGTTTTAGAGTGACTAATGAAGAAGGTGGAGCTATTTTAGATTTTGCTTTAGTGTGCGATTTTGTTATTACTAATACTTTATTCATGAAAAGAGATGAGTATCGTATTACTTATAAGAATGAATATAATAAAACACAAATTGATTATTTTCTTATGAGAAGAAGAGATCGTCGAGATTGTAAAGATTGTAAAGTCATTCCAAGTCATTCCAAGTTTCAAGTGAAAATTTAAGTACCCAACATTGTTTATTAGTTTTGAATTTTAAGATTAAGAGTTGTAAAAAAAAATACTAGGACTCATCATCATAGTATTAGATGGAGAAACTTAAAAGACACAAATAAAGTTTTTTGTATGAGTAAAATTCAAGATTTCAAAATTTGTGATATTCATGAAGATGCAAATGTTATGTGGGATACAGTAACAAACTCTATTAAACTAGTAGCAAAAGATGTGCTTTGACAATAAAAACAAAAAGTTTTTATAAATAAAAATAGATGGTAGTGGAATAATAATGTGCAAAATAAAATAAAATATAAGAAGTTATCTTATAAAAATTGGTTTAAATGTAAAAGCTTAGGGAACTGGGAAAAATATCAAACGACCCGCAGGAAATCTAAAATAACAATATGTGATGATAAAAATTCTGCTTTTAATGATCTCTATAATAAATTAGATACTGAGGGTAAAAAATATATGTATAAACTAGCCAAACAAAGAGAAAAAAGAAAAGATTTAACTCAAGTAAAGTGTATTAAAGATGAAAATCAAAAATTGCTTTTCTTAAAAAAAGATATTCAACATAGGTGGGATTATTTTGATAAGATAAAATTTTTAGTGAAGTTTCTGTAAATATGATCGACCTTTATGATCTTAATATTTTTAATAATAATAAAATGTTTCATTTTTACCGTTGTTTTAGTAAAAAAAGAAGTTGAGGAGGTTTTAAAGAAAACTAAGGGTGGAAAGTTTGTAGGACCTAATGATATCCCAATTGAAGTATGGAAATGTTTAGGAGATTTGGGAGTTTCTTGGCTTTCTAAACTCTTTAATATTATTTTAAAAACTAAAAAGATGCTTCAAGAGTGGAGGAAGAGTATTTTGGTCCCCATTTTTGAGAATAAAGGGGATGCACAAGAGTGTGCAAATTATAGAGGAATTAAGTTGATGTGTCATATTTTAAAATTATAGGAGAGGTTAATTGAACATAGGTTAAGATGTATTACAAAGATTTCTCATAATCAAATTGGATTTATGTCAGGCAGGTTTACTATGGAAGCTATACATTTATCGAGGAGTTTGATGGAGAAGTTCAGAGATAATAAGGAGAATCTACATTTAATTTTTATTGATTTAGAAAAAGCTTACGATAAGGTTCCAAGAGATATCCTTTGGAGAGTTCTTGAGAAGAAAGGTGTTGCTATGAGTTATATTCAAGTAATTAAAGATATGTATACTAGAGCTGCTACTTGTGTTCGAACTGAAGGAGGATTAACCAAATAATTTCCTATTTATGTTGTACTACATCAGAGGTCGACTTTAAGCCCACATCTTTTTGCTTTAGTTATGGATGATCTTATTGGACATTTACAGGAGGATGTACCTTGTTGTATGCTTTTTGTTGTTGATATTTGATATCCTTCTTGTGGATGATATCCTTCTCGTATATAAGCAGAGAGAAAACGCCCAGGAAAAACTTGAATTATGGACGTCTACATTGGAGTCTAAATGCCTTCATTTGAGTAGAACTAAAACTGAATACATGGAATGTAATTGTAGTAGTAGTAGCTATAGTGACAGAAGTGTAACTTTGGGTGATCAAATTATTAAAAGGTGTGAACGATTTAAATATCTCAAGTCTGTTGTTCAAAGCAATGGTGATATAAATGGGGATATTAATAATAGAATTCAAGTTGGTTGGTTGAAATGGAGGAATGCTTCAGGCCTTTTGTGTGATAGAAAAGTGCCACTTATACTGAAAGGAAAATTTTATAAGACGGTGGAGAGACCTGCAATGCTCTATGGCTTTGAATGTTGGCCTTTAAAAGAGAAACATAATGCTAAGTTAAGTGTTGCCAAGATGAGAATGATTAGGTGGATGGGTGGCTTTACACTTAAAGACAAAATGCAAAATGATTATATCCGTGATAGGGTTAGTGTAGCTCCTATGATGGAAAAAATTAGAGAAAGTTGTCTTAGATATTTTGGTCACATTAAGCGCAGACCATTTGATGATCTGATTAGGAGAGTAGATGTTTTAGATTCGACTTATGTTAAGAAAGACAGAGGTAGACCTAGGAAGACTTGGGCTTAAAAAAATGATCTTAATTTATGAGAACTGAAATAAAATATGACACTAAATAGGACACAATGGAGAAAAAGGATTCATGTAGTTGACCCCACGTAGTGGGATTAAAGCTTTGTTGTTTTTATTGTTGTTGTTGTTGTTGTTGTTATAAATAAGTTAGAAAAAATATAACTTAGGTTTCAATGAATAACCTTTTACAGAAATAAAGTTAAAATTTTATTTTATAAATAGTGGTCTCTTAAGGGATGGTTTGGTTGACATAATAAACGAATTTTGGCACATAATAGTAATAGTGCAATGATGATTGATAAATTAATGATAACTATCATTCACTAGCTCATTAATGATAAAAATTAGTAGCTTGACAAATTTAACATTGTAAGGATCACATATGACTAATTTTCTTACAACATTGTGATGTTTGAGAACAAACCAACTAATGAAACTTGTAAAGTGATAGACAAGTCGAAGGCCAAACATGGTTATTAAGTTATTCAGTAATATGTTAAGGAATGTTGATAAATATAAATCATAGTTAAAATTGGTGAGCATGAAGTGAAGTTATAAGAATAACTAATTTGTTTGATTTTATGAGTGTCCATCAATCTATTAGTTTTGTTTTACATTATTGATAGGATGCAAGACACAAATAGCAAGTTATAATAATGAATTAGTAACCAAAGGCAAGTTGCAACATATAGCAATTATCATACTTTCATACTTTTAAGTTGGAGATTAAAAAAAATTACACCAACAACCAATGAACCAATATCATGGAAGTATTGATAGAGAAGTTAAAAAAAAAATCTAATGTGCATAGAGCAATTCATATACATAAATTTATGCGCAAAAAAAAAAGTTTTATGAGTTCATGGTGTAATATAATTCCTTATGGCATTTTTTAAGTTTTAGGAGAAACTTGCAAATTAATAAAGTTCAAAGGAAGATTGGAATTTTGTCTCAACTAAAATTTCTTAATAATTGACAGGGCCAAAACATCTTTACTTTAATTTTATGGGATTAATTATTTCTTATAGATTTAAGTTACCGTTATTAATTACATCACAAGCGTGATACTCAAAAATAACTATGATGAAGAATATTAATATATATTAATTTACTTTGGATTGATCATCAAAGAAGTTTATATATAGCGGAATAAATAGAGGTAGATGCTCAACTTGATAAGGATGCCATATTTAAAGGGCATAAACTCATCTTGGCAACATATATGTATCAAGATTTTAAGAGTACGGATTAGAAAATACAACATTTGGATTATTCTATAAGGAAACAAAGAGAAAATTCACATATTCGAAGTTTATTATAATTGGATCAAATAGCTTAAGCTCACTATGAGGCTTGAACTTGAGAAAATATTTAATATCGAAGAGTATGTGAGTATAATAAATATTGAAAGAGTTGTGTAGTTGCATTCCAAATGAGATGGTGGTTAAGATAGGTAATGATATTATAATAAAGAGAAATGAAGAGAAATATAGATAGAGGGATCATGATTGATGTACATGATTCAATTTTCTTATTCTTAAGTGATTAAAAATGATGATCATTTTTAGTGAGGTTATGCTAGAAAATTTATTTTAGTGTTGACCTAGCATTAGAAGAGATAATCCAAAAGTTTTTATTTATTATGGTGGGAGGCTGAGGGTGCAATGAACTCTCTCAGTAGTTGGAAGAATTTTCTTGGAGTTAATAATTAAGAAAAATGAGTCAGCCTAAGTCTTACGATAAGTTCAACCCTAGAGCTCCAATTAAGTTATCATATGGTGGAAGATATATCTACTTTAAGTTGAAATTTATATATTTATTTTGGAATATTTACTGAAACTCTAAGAGGTTTAAATGACAAAAGAAAAAAGAAAGTCGAGACTTTGGGTTGACTTGACTACTATAAAATTATTATGTTGATGAAAGGAATTGTGTTTGTATGAATGTGTTGGAATGATTTGGGATATTAGGATAATATGTGTATGTGAGATATGAAGTAGTTGGTGATAATTCAAGAGGTTTAAAAGGGTAGTGGAGAAAGGAGTGCAAAAACTAGATCATGCGAACATCTAGTTTGGTTGACATCTTTAGGAAGGATTTAGAATTTTCTTATGATTGAAAGGCATAAAGAATTAATTTAGGATGGCACTAGGAATGATGATAAAGGATTTTATCAATATATTGGAAGAGATTTCAACAAGTAAAATAAAAGTACCTAGATCTTCCACTTAGAAGGACTAAAAAAAGGAGTTAATCACCAGGCACTCAACTTTAAAGATTACACTATTTAGTTGTCTTTTTAAACACAAAAAAAGACCATTCATTCTAGAATACAATTAAGAGAATATATCAAGTTTTAAAGTTTAAATTGAGAAAATAATATTACAAAATAAAATCCAAAAAATATTGCTCTAAAATTATCTCTCCACATGGGATGGTTTTCTTGGTGTTAATTAAATTATGATAAATGCAATTAAAACTCTCCCATGTGAAGAGAAAGATTTACAGTTTGAAAATTTAAATTTTTTAGAATTTCTAAATTTATTCATTGTTGTAATTTTATTTATTTTCATAGTATAACATTTTATCATGCATAGTTGATGACGCTTTCTTGGTTTTTATTTTGAACCTTTACCCTTGATATCAAGATGAGATCATCATAGCCTAGATTTTTCCCTAAGTTTTTAAAAAAGATTAAGTGATGAGGCATCATGAAGTTCTATCTGATACAATTTTAAAAATCAAATCTAATATCCTGGTTTAATTACTTTCACATAGAATCGCTCAAAGCTTATAGCTAAATCAAAGAACTAATAAACAAGACTATTTTTTTATAATCGTTTTAGTTTAATATTAATCAAAAATTAACCCTTGTATTTTAATCAAATAAAATTAAATGAAAAATCTAAAGTAGTTTGTATTTGTATGGATAACTATTTAAGACCTAATAGGCACTTATTAGGAATAAAAGCATATCTCATGCTCTTAAATATTGAGTAAAATGTTGGATATAAAAAATAGTATTCCATGATTCTACTAAATATACGGACTTGTAATTCCTTGAACCTATTCACTAAGTTACTATGGATGAGAAACTTTCTCAATAAAGATTTAAGAATATAAAGTTGTATGCCTTCATTGATAGCTCTTTGTGGATGAATAAGTGGGGTTTATTTTCATGCTATTAAAAATTAAGAGAAATGATGGATATAGCGAACAATCTTCACTAATTATACTACATATAGAGGCCTACATTTCTATGGAATTTATTCATGTAGAAACTGCTCCGCCGATCACTAACACAATGTTGAGTGCTTTGTATTTCTCTATGCCCACATTGAATTTTGTCCATTGATCTTTCTTCTCATCAACATTGAAGCAACATTAACAACCAATGATGTAGCGTCCACTTCATTTGATACCTCAATTGATGTGGCTTAATATGTCTTAGACACTCCATTGACCTCTTTGTGATGAACATGTAACGTGCATCAAGGATAAGTTGGTGGAGAAAAAAAGAGGGCTAGGAGGAGAATGACAGTTTCGTCTAGTAGTAATGGATGAATCAAGCCCAAAAAAATTGATGCCTCAATTGATGTGGTTTAATATGTCTTAGACACTTCCTTGGCCTCTTTGTGATGTAGATGCCTCAATTGATGTGGTTTAATGTCTTAGACACTTCCTTGGCCTCTTTGTGATGTACATGTAACATGTATTAAAGATGGGGTGGTGAAGAAAAATGAGGACTAGGAGGGGAATGAGAGTTTCATCCAATAGTAATGGATGAATCAAGCCAAAAAAAAAATATAATCTCAATCACCTCCATTAAATCTCCTTCCTTCAAGCTTGCTCTTTATTTTATCATGGATCAATGGAGGAGAGTTATGTTCTCATTTGGTGTTGAGAGGAGGCTCGAGAGAGAAAGTAAAGTGTGCAATAAAAAGAATAAAAAAATTAGGAAGATGAGTTGAGTATGAAGGATTTTTGTCTCACCTCTACTAATTTATCCTCTTAAGCTGTTTCGTCCTTTGTAGCATGGCCTTTTAGTCTCCTACAGGCAACATGGGGAAGATCTTTGTTGGGAATGTCATCGGAGAAGTTTGATATGCTCTCCATCATAGCAACCGAAAGTTGATCAACTCAATAAAGAGGTTTCACAGAGCAAAATAAGGAATGGGTGGAGCCACATCGTGCCTTATTTATAAGAATCAAAGCTCAAAAGTTAAGGAAGCTCAATTATTCAGTCATTAATTAAATAATGATTGAAATCTACTTTTGCTTTTAGTCTTCTATTATTATCGCAACATCGCTTTTAAGAAATATGGAAATAAGTAAACTAAATATGTACGTAAGAGAATATGTCAGTGTTGACCTGAGGAAACCTAACTGTCCAGAAGGGAAGAGTCTGATGAAGGCGAGGCTACTAACAAAAGTTCATGATACTTACTTATCTGATCGAGTGCAGCTGTTCAAGCTAGGCCAACAATGCCAAACCCGACCAAACCACGAGATAGACCAAAGAAGACCGAAGAATATAAGAATGAGCCACTCAACCGGAAGTGAGAAGAAAGAATATTAAAGCCAACCACCACAGGAGAGTTGTCGACCCAAGGGAAGATCATGTTCAATAGCTTCTTCAAACGTCCCAGAGACCTTTAGAGGCTCCTAATCAGAGGTCAAGGAACGATAGCCGAGCCATATCAATAGAGTCGATTCTTAACGACCAAGCTCAGATGGCCGAGCCGATCCACATCGACCAAGTTCAGTTGATCAGCTGATCTCAACCAATCGAGCCAATCTTGGTTAACAAAGCAAATTAAGCCAAGTCAATCAAGCTAAAAAAACAGTCGAACGACAAACTTACCAATATAAAATACCATAAATATCTTAGCACGGACCCGAGTAAAAATGTAACATCATGATATGTATGCTTATGTCTATACTTAAGGAGAAACATTTAATGAATAAGATAAGACTGACAAAACATATTACTATTCATTACTATTTACTCCCCCCATATATATACATACATACATATATATACATACAAACATATATGTATAAAATATGTTATTTAAATATATTTAATTAATTATTAATCGTCAGTACATTTTTCTTAAAATTATGATTAAACTACGAGTCAAATTCTTCATCTCGTAAATTCTAAATTTTAACCTTTTTTATTTTTTATTTTTTTGAAATAAGAAGGCCATTAAATGACTAATAAATTAGTCGTAATTTTTATAAATTGCCAAAATAATGATTTTAATAATACATTTAATAAGGACGATTAAATTTGTCAGAATATATGACTAAAAAATATTTTGAATCAATTTTCCATAAAATAAAAAAAAAAATTATCAACTTATATAATATTTTATGGCTCAGAATTGATTCCAAATCTATGTAATTGCTTTTAATAATTAGACGTGATAATAAAACAAAGAGAGATTTAAATGCATATCACCCAATTTTTGTTTATTTGTATATATAACATCTAATCCTTAATATTTATTTATATAATTGTCATTAAAATGACATGTAAGTAATTATTAAATTACACACACATATTTCTTAAATAAATATTATACAAAAAGTCAGAGTCGAGTTTGAGCCACCCTCAATAGTTCAATCTCGAACTTGAGCTTAAGTCTACGAGTTTGAGCTGCCTTGTTTTTTATAAAATAGAAAAAATGATATTAATTTAAGATAATGTTATAATAAAATGATAAATAGAATGAACAATTAAGAGAAAAATAATAAGAAATCACTTAATATAAAAAAATATATTATTTTTAAATATTTTTAATACTTTAAATATAAAGTCTTCAAATCTAATATATTTTGAGTATTTTTTATAGTAATATTTTTAAACGAGTCGGCTCATGAGCCAACGGTTCGAGTTGGGGCTAGCTTGAGCTTGGCTTGTTAGCTCATCGAGCTCAATTCACGAGCTACTTCTTAAGACGAGCTCACGCCGTTCACGAGTCGGCTTGACTCACATACACCCCAATTATATACAATTGATAACCGACAATTATGTCAGTATAGTGTGACTGATGGATACGATAACAACTAATTTTTATCATCCGACACGAATCTCGAGACAATATTTTGAATAATAAATATTCAAATCTTGATAAAAAGTCATCCAGAGATCCGATTTCAGCAAACTTATAGTGAAACTGATCGGCTCGATGAGACAGACACAATACTATAAAAACTAGTCCAATCCGAGTCAGATCAAGCCCATGTCAAATCATTAAATCACTTTTGGAGGATTTCCAGACACATTTGGAAGGTCAAAAGAATGTTGAATCTTGAGATTTTATAGTCGAATCGAGCATCTCGACAAGACGAATCCAACGAGACCAAGATTGTTCAATTTTGACATCGTTAAGGCACTCAAATATCTATTAAACGTCATTTGATCAAGGAAAGCTCTCTGGACCGTCCGATCAAAATAGTTCATATTCCTGCATTAATTGCACCCAAAACACTATAGTATATAAATAGAGCTCCTCCTTTCTCATGAGAGGGAGAGGAGGCTGGAGAGAGAATTTGAGGCTTTGAGAAGAAGTTCAAGTCCAACATCTCTCTGTCATCGCCGATCGCCGTCGACCACCACCGACAGTCAACGACCACCACCATCAGTCGTCGACCATCAGCAACCGTCGTCAACCACCGCCGACCGTCCTCAACTGTTGTCGACCCCTGCTAACCAAACCTTGCCAATCGACGTTGTATCATGAAAAAATTTGTAACACTTTCCCATCTATGGGACAATGGACCTTTGTAATAGTCAACTTATAGTGAAATTTTTATAACTGTGCCAAACCCCGTGGTTTTTTCTCTTTACAGGTTTTCCACGTAAAACTTCTGGTGTCATCACATGTTGATTCTATTTCATCTGAGTGTGTGTTGAATCCTCATGCAAAGCTAAGACGATAATCCGTTACACAACCGCCGCCAATTTTCTAGCACGCATCACTGATAAAACATCGATAAAACTACCATATAAAATATTGGAGTTCATAATCGTGTTTTTAAAAACATATGAACATTTTGCAAAGAGAAAATTTAATTTGTGCAAAGTTGGCAATGTTGGATTTTGCAAAATTGCCAAAGATAAGTTGACAATTCATCAACCGGGAAATCAGATTTAAGATATCAGCCAATAATCATTATAATGACGCATTTAGCTGATAATTTAGGTGATGCTTTTATGGATTAGGATGGATTAGGTCAGTATATATTAATGGTCACCATAAAGACGAATTTATGACAGAAGCTTGCAAAACTTTTTCCATATTTTATTCTTTTTTTTAGTATTATGTAAATATTACTATAGGTAAACTGGTAATTAGGATCCCAATTAGCGTCTCTGACGTAAAATTTGCAACCGATTAGCGTCCGTTAGTCTCGCCCCACAGTCCCAAATTAGAAGAAACGATGCTAGCGAGTTGCATTGAACAGAGATCGCGGATTAGCGTCGCTTATGGCCGATGCTAAATCTGGTGCTAGAGTCCTAAAATATGGCTCTCGAGAACCGTAGCTCTACTTCGCACGCTCTTTCTCGTTTGGCTTTATTTGTTGCCTCCAAAGCTTCTCTGACAAATTCAACTCCGTTTCACCGCTCCACCCCCGTCAAAGGTGACTCATCCAAGTTTTGATTTAGCATAAGTTTTCATTTTTTTTCCCTTATATAGGTGTTAAATCTGAAAATACATAAGTTTTGCTAAGTTCTTTTTGTATTTCATTGTTAGGTATGAAATGCATATGGATTTTATGATTTTCCCTAAGTTTAGGAGTGAGATATGTAAATGCATAAGAAATTTATGCTATGTAATATAATTTTGGTGTGAGATATGTAAATGCATAAGAAAATTGTCATATGTATGTAAATATGAAATTTAGATGCGAGATATGTGAATGCATAAGAAAATTGTGCTATATATGAAATTATGAAAACTTAGGTGTGAGATATGTAAATGCATAAGAAATTTGTGCTGTGTGTGTAAACATGAAATTTAGGTGTGAGATATGTAAATGCATAAGAAATTTGTGCTATGCATGTAAATATGAATTTTAGGTGTGAGATATGTAAACAAAAAATAAATTGTGGTATGTGTGTAAATATGAAAATTTAGGAGTGAGATAAGCAAACACATAAGAAATTTGTGTTATGTGATGCGGACCACGGAGATCCTTCGGAGCAGATATGATCAACCACATCTCTCATGGAAACATATTCTGATTGTCACTCGGGATATGTATTTTAGGGAGTTCGAGATATGATATTTATATTTGACATAGAAAGTTAATTTTTACCTTTTTTACATGATAATCAAGCTTACATACTTTCTAATTTGCAGAGGTCATTTTACTGGTTGCCAGAATATTACCAGTAGATTCAGTAGATTTTTTAGGCTCGTGCCAGACATAGGCTCGAGAATATGTTCACGATGGTGCGTAAGAAGGGGCAGAGGCCCTCATGGGTTGAGGAGGAAGTTCGCGTTGAGTTAAACCGAGCATGGGTCGCTATGGAGTATCAGAGAAAGATATATACAAATCAACAAAACTAGACAACAAAGGGAGCCAAAGGGTTTGCACTCCACATTGAAGTTTCGATCCCCCACACAGAGCACTATCGGAGGCTGATAAGGTTATATCAAAATTAAAAAACTTACAGATTTATGTAATTATATGACTCATATATTTATCTAATTATGTATACAGGCAAAGAAGCTTGACAAAGAGCCATCTACAACAGATTGCATGTCCTTACACATCCCGACGCGGGCACACAACAGTGGGTATCCAACCACTCTCGACGTGTCAATGTAAGCATAAAAAAATTAATTAGATTACATGTCAATGTTTAAAATGCCAAATAATATTTGAATTTTGTTATGAAAGAGGAGTGCGAGCAGCTCCGGGAGAGACAGAAGGAGATGGTTAGCCAGATATCACCGTCCATTAGCAGTGGTAGCCAGCTTACCATTATGTAGTCTGATTATGAGTTGTGGATGCAGGTGGTGCGGAAGAAGAATGGGAGAGTGTACGACCTCGAAGCAAAGGGGATGACGTTTAAGGCCGAGTGTTCATGAGCAGCTGTCGGTGGCCCTAGCTGATTACAAGCTCAGCATGAGGAACTTGCCAGGCAAGTGACGACGATGAATGAAGAGCTCCAACAGGTGCGTGAAGGCTAGCAACTCATTGCAGAAAGCCTAGGATGCTTGAGGGAGAGTTATCGCCAGAGCAAGCGACACATGCATCCGACCGAGGAAGAGGAACAAGATGATGATGAGAATGCAGATTAGGTCTTTTTTTGTGTTTGATAATGTTCCCCTGACATAGGGGCTTGTATTATTATTTTTTTTCATTTTTGTATTGTACAAATTTTCAATTTCTTGTGGCGTGAATTCCGATCCATTTAATCCGTTTATATTTAATCTGATTTGATAACATTATGCGTACGTTGAAGATTTCTTTTATGAATGATGATAGATAATTATCATACTATATTGATTGTGTTTGTTATTTGCGCGTATGTGAAAATCTAATCGTTTTGTTATATTTTTTTTCTTACAGATGGGCGTCAGAAAAATCTGGCACTAAAACCTACAATCAACCAAAGATACATGTTGTTGCTAAAATGACACAATAGTGTTGAACATGGCCAATGCAGATTAACGTCGGCAATGGCTTTGAAATTAAGCACTCATGTTGGGGGATTTTAAGAGCTACATGTAGAATTCAAAAATGTACCTAAAGCACACTTAATTCCATATATTTTATAAGGAAAGATGGGGCTAGAGGCTTTAATGAGTGGGAAAGAGAGAAGAGTGTTGTTGATTAAAAGAGAGGGAGAGAATATTGGTTTGACTTCACACCATACATGAAGTCCTCACAACAGAAATATCACTAGAAAGAAAAAATACATGTTAAAGGCCCTTGAAACACAAATCTAACAAACATAAGTTTATTTTTTACGATCATAAAAGGCAAAGTAATTTACCCTATTTAAAAATCTATGATGAAACAGACTTTCAAACTATTACTAGAAGTAATTGTGACTCATAACAACTTTTATTGGGTACAAAATGCACTATTATTTAAAAAAAAAATCATTTACACCCATCCAAATAGTCTCATAAAAAAGTATCAATTGAGAGAACAGGGAGATCTGGTTGAAACAGTAATTCTGCAACAAAATAAATGAAAATGTTTGAATTTAAATTACCAGTTAGAGAACTCAATATGTGGTTTCCACTAAAGCATACACCTTAAATATCAAAAGCAACAGGACTTCAAGGCTTAAATCTCACTCAACAACTTTCAAATGACAATATCCCATAACAAACACCTAGCATTGATCTACTAAAAAAATTTATTAGATACCTACCTACAGAGAACAAGCAGCTTCTTGCCTTTGATACCATAAATGTTTAGAAAAAATAAATGCAATCCTGTTAAACCAGATCAGCATAGCCATAAAACTTTGATAGCTTTCATGCGGTAAATGATAAACTATTCTTCAATAGTAAAGGAATGATGGAGATGTGATGGTAATCAAATTTAACCAAGAAAAAAGTCTGAAATCAGTCTCACCTCTAGATCACAAAAATCAAACCAAGGGCAGAAATCTATGATTTCACAAACGAATACCACCTTTTCACGCAAAAGAAAGCCTGCATCAGATTCGAGCATATCCGACACCTTCATAAACTGGAGGAAAGAATTATTCCTTGCTTCGGTAGAGATAGAAGATTCTTTCTGCACAGTTTTAGCAGGGTTCTTCTGGTTAACCACAGCCATTGTATACTGAACCCAATAATTTTCATTAGGATCACTACCAGCTTATTGATCACTCTCCAAATATATGCATATTATATCAAAAGAATCGTAGACACCTGTGTCAAGTTTCTAGTAAAACTTTTTAGAAGTGTAATTAACTAATTGTGTAGCATACTCATATATTACTGATTGGATAGAAATCAACCTACCTATTCTCAGCTCACAAATTCCTGCTTAGAAGAATTTACTAAAGATCTTCTGACTTTCCATAATTTCCTTGAAAGATAAGATGTTCTCCACCCTCCAAGTAAATGCACCCCCCTTTGAAATGTTATCAATTTGAGTACAAGAGGTCATTCCTGAATTTCCTGTTGACAAGGACTCTGCAGCACAATATTCTTGCATTATCGAAGTTTCCTTCAATATAAGAACCTTAGTTGAGAGCACAACAGTGTCCTGAACAAGAATACCAGATTCCTTTGCTGCGTTGGAATAGCCAAGGTAACAAATTCACGCCAGCCCCAATCCTTTGCTGCCTTAGAGTAACATTTTTGTGACTCCTTGGTAAATGATTTCTCTTCCATTTTCTGATTCACAACTGACAGCTGGTGACTCACAAAGCAACTCCAATCACTGGTTGTGTTCCGAAGTCAGTGATCTCAAGGAAAACTCGGAGGTGGCATGGTGGCTGTGACTGAACTGAAGCATATCATAAAAAGAGAAAAAACAGCCAGCTGAATTATGATACTTTTTTATCATGAAAATCTTATATCATTAGAATCTTTACTAGGTTTAATTACTAAATCAAACAACAAGAAAACAATGGAAAAAAGACTATATTATTACCTTTCGTTCATTAACACTGGAAACACTTCGGGCGATTTATTATGTCAAAGCTACTAAAGGCATTATCAATTGCTATTTCACGAATGTGACTCAGATAATGCACATAATTACTGAAACTTTACGTAAGGAAAGAGTATTCCTTATTTTACTATATTGAGCAACAAATACTACAATATTTGAAATGGAGATGCAAGTGGAGTTGATTATTTTACCCTTGGGATAAAATATGAGGCGACAGTCCCTGTTGCCAATTTGGAGTCTCCTGCTTTCACACAGACTGCGGTGAACTTCCTTTTCTTTAGTAGGTCCTTCAACCAAGTAAAATTCTCAATCCTCCACGTGAACTTGACGAAGTGGCCATCTGACTTTCTTGCAGCCATCCTTTCCCCAAGCATCAAACCTGAGTTCTTGGAGAAGCTACTAGACTCTTTAATGACATGGAAGGAAGTGTTGAACACAGCCGTCTCATCAACAAGAAAGTTACCCTCATGGTCCAAGAATTCAAACACTTTTATGAAATCGTTCCAGCCAAGGCTGGTATTGTCGCTGCACTTACTGTCAGCCGCAAAGCGGCGTAAGAGTCGCGGTGGTTGGTTCCAGCAGGGCGTTGGCTCAACACAGACATGCGTAAAAGGCACCAGCAACTGCAGTCAGGGAGAAGGGTTATGTCTGTTTCCTTGCTCTTCAAACACATGGAGAGATGGTCTGCACCGGATATAGAGCTCTGAAAGATGATGATTATGAGGTTGCAATCACAGGTAGGGAAGACAAGGATCAAGATCTTCTGTGTCTTTATCATGTCACGAAAGAGACTGAAGTTATGGACCTTCTAGGAGAACCTGCTGCTGTGGCCCTTTAGAGGCTGCTTTGTCCTTCTATTTCAATGTATATGTGGTGAAGGTTTATGCCTTATTCGAGATCATTCTAGCTTTCTGAAGAAGCAGCTGTGAAGATGTTGTACTAATTGAAGGCGGTATCGATGAGACTGCTAACAAACTATCTAAACTGCAAGACATCACTACCTCCCGTGTTGCAACAATTGGTTCTTAAATGTGCAACATGATAAGTTGTTGTAGTATATTTGGATAATTCTTGAAAGTAATATATTTGGATAATTCGGATGAGACGCTGTTGTACTGCAGTTGTTTCTGAAATCAAAACTATAATATACTTGTAGGATGTAGTTGTAAGTGTACAGTTTCATAAACAATTCAAACTTAACAACTAAACTAAATTAGAAAATATTACAGAAAGTTTGAAGTATAAAATATTTCATTAAAAGTTATACATCCCTTAACACAAAAATTGCAATTAAAATAAGAATAAGTAACACAATTATAATATTAGTATTCATGTCCAAACGATCAAGCCTCTTGAAAAATTTTCTTTTTAAAGCTGCTCTCGACACGAAAACCAAAGCAATCTTATCGAATCTATATTTCAAAACAAAATCACGCAGTTCTTATGTATTTACATGCATAGCTAGGGGGCTGTTTGGTTTATTTGGATGGTTTGGATAACAAATTTGTAACACCAAATGGTATTGGATGTTTAAAAAATTAATATGAACTGACCAAGTAAAATGTGCAACCGAGCCAACTAAATAATATTTTGGTTCGTTTATTTCTCATACTTATGTTTTCCACTTTGAGAGCTAATTGGATAATTGTCTTTACGAAATATATATGAAATCAAATAAACTCTTTTTTTTTTCATTTAGTAAATGGGTTAGATAAAATCTAACTTAGGTCTCATTGAATCAACTTATACACCAAAAAATGTTAAAAATTTAATTTATAAATAGTGGTATCTTAAGGGATGGTTTGGTTGACATAATAAAGGGAATTTTGGCACATAATAGTAATAGTGCAATGATGATTGATAGATTAATGATAATTGTCATTCACTAGCTCATTAATGATAATAATTAGTAGCTTGACACATTTAACATTGTAAGGATCATATATGACTAATTTTTCTTACAACATTGTGATGTTAGAGAACATACCAACTAATGACAAATGTAAAGTGATGGGCAAGTTGTTGATCAAACATGGTTATTATTTTATTGAGTAATAGCTTGAGGAATGCTGATAGACATAAATCATATTTATAATTGGTGAGCAAGGGGTGAAGTTCTAACAATAACTAATTGGTTTGAATCTATGTGTGTCCAACAATCTATTATTAATAACGGTGGCTTAAATCCATAAAAAAAATCATTAATCCCCTAAAATTAAAGTAAACTTCTTTTGGCTTTGTCAATTAACAATAAATTTTTTTGAGACACAATTCTAATCTACTTTTGAACATTTTTAATTAGCAAGTTTCTCCTAAAACTTCAAAAATGTCAGAAGGAATTATATTACGACATGAACTCATCATACTTTTTTTGCGCACACATTATGTATATTAATTGCTTTATTTGCTTTAGGTTTTTTTTATTTTTTACTTCTCTATCAATACTTCCATGATATTAGTTTATTGGCTGTAGGTGTCAATTTTTTTTAAGTCTGATGTGAAACTCTTCGACCCAGCTGCCTCATCGCAGTTAATATTTCTTAATGCAAACAATATCTCCTCCTCAATAGGAAGGTCACAAAGATTAAGCTTACAAATGTAATCCCTCTCCTCCCTGAAGAAAGCTTCATCAATTAAAGTAACAGAGCCATCTCATGAAAACATCTTAACATATGGCTCCATAACACTCTCCCACAATTCTTTTTGTTCAGTGATCCAGTTGCCATTGTTGTCCTTTATTCTCACAATTGTATTTAAATTTCTTTTATGTTTTATGAAAGCATGAAAAAATTTAGAGTTTCTATCTCCTTCCCTAAACTGAATCTCCCTAGCCTCTTGTTAGTAACTCCTCCTCGAATTTAATAACTTGATTTATGTGCCTCTATCAAACCTTCCCCTACATCCTCAACGCCCTCATCAGAGAGTTCCAACCTCCTCACTTTAGCCTCAGCATCTCTAACCCTTTTATGCACATCACCAAAAGCATTCCAATTCCAACCTCTCAAGGCATTAGCAATTTTCTTGTGGAGTTGCAACAGTACATTCCACTTATTACCCACTACATGAGGTTTCCAATTCTCTTCAACCACCCTTAAGAAATATTGATGCTTAGACCAAATATTAAAATATCTAAAGTGATATACATTAGATTTTTTAAAATAAGCAATAGTTGTCAGATTGTGATCAGAACTGGAGCTGCTTAAATGTTGCGTCCTTGAGACATTGTATTTAGACAACCAATCTTGATTAAACCACCATCTATCCAACCTCTCAAACACCTTCCCTCTCTTCCAAGTGAATTTGGACCCAGAATAACCCAGATCAAACAATCTAGCATCACCAAGAGCATCAAAGAACTTGTTCATGAGATTGGAGTCCACCCTTTTGCCCCCGAATTTCTTATAGCTGTTCATTATCATGTTGAAATCACCTCCTACCATCTAGCTCTCTTTCAACAGAGCTCCCATTGTAGTAAGTTTGTTCCACAGATCATATCTAGCAGCAGCAGTGGTATTGGCATACACAAAGGTAGTGCAATTTTCCTCTTAATGACGAATTCACTTTATTAAAATGACTCAAGAAAACCAAGGCTTATACTATAGGATTTATGCCGAAACCAATCATATCCATAAAACTTATTTGATAAATATCCATGAATATTTATGGTGCCTTTATAAAGTCGATTTTTTTAAGTCTATAAGTAGTAAACAAAATATATCATTAGTATTAGCAAAAGATGTGATATCACTTATCTTGAATATGCGTGGATGATTCATGTAAAGCCCCTGCAACAGATAGACACAGATGTTCAGGAAAAATAAATAAATAAGCAAATAAACTAATGACACCTTTATCATTTCATAAATTCTGAAGTAAAATGGACAACAATAACAAAAAATGGATTTTTTTTTATAAAGTAGACATATAAAAAAGTTTACAGAACCATGGAATTTTGCCATAGATTTTTGTGTAAAAGGGCCAAACAATCGCGAAGAAATATGTTGGCCTTACAAATTTTTTGTTTTTGCAAGCAGCAAAATTTGAGCATCATAAAATCTTAAACAAACATGAAAAACTATAAATTCCCATCACACATAAATCACATCAGCAATAGTTTATAAAGAGAGGAGAATATTTACAACAACATAAGCATTATAATCTGACATGAAGATATGAAATTTATGATACATGTTGATATTATAAATCTAAGAGCACTCCAAGAATAAGACGAGCAAAAATATCAGTTGCAACTAACCTCCAATATAGTTGTGTCAGATCCTATTGTAGCGTGATATACTTCACAATAACTCAATCTCATTTGAAGAATATGATGCGCAGATATCCATTGTTTAATTATCTAGAAACAGAAAAAATACTCAAAATTACATACATTAAAAATAAAAAATTGCATGCTAATTTGGCTTGTCAAGCTGCTGAAATCCTTGCAACTTGAGACCAGTAAAAATCAATATTCAAGCATGAATTGAAAGCAGAATACAAACATACTTCCACATGTTAGTCTCAAGGCTTGCATCCCGTTAAGTATCAAAAAAAAAAATAATAATAATAATACACAAATTCGATCCTCAATATTATTATCAACATCTTGAATGATCTTGCTAAATTTCATATACTTAAATAAAAACTGAAATCCAATTTATTTGGCAAACTGATAACCCCACCTAAACTAATATATGGATAATTTATTTTTGCAACCATAAGTTGAAAGCAGAACACATATATTTTCACATATCAGTCCCATGGTTTGCATTCAATTAAGCATCAGAAAAGGTTTTATGATTGCAAGTTCAATTCTCGATATAATCATCAGTATCATGGCTGATACAGCAACACGGTAACCTAAAAAGTTATTCTATATAGGTCATTCAGCTAAGATTTATGGTGAAATCAAATGTGTGGATTAAAATAAAATTACAAAATAGCCTTTAAGCCAAGAGTATTGAACATAAGAGTGCAGAAGCTATATCAGTTGAAGACATTCACAATTGGATTAACATACCAATGATCTAATCGACATAAATAGCATCGGTAGAATAATAACAACCCAAACAAATAAGAAGAAAATAATCATTTTTTCATTAAACCACAGTGAAAAAGACAAGAGTTCCAAGCTTCTTGACAAAAAAAAAAAAAAAGGAAAAAAAAAAAGAAATCACACTAAGAATTCACACTAAGACATTTGGATGGTCCATGTTCAGTACAATCATATCAAAAAATTGTTCATTTATGATAATAATATTGATACACAAATCATCTGATATCAAATAAATACTACAGAAAATTAAATTTCAGAATCTTCCTAAAGTTGACATTTACAGTGACATAAGTCATATCTATATCTTAAAAGCATGAGAAACAATAAGCCTATGTTTAAAAATACATGAAAAAATGCTTTATTTCAATTCACAACAACCAATTAAACCTTCCTAGCAAGTGTTCTCTGCTTTGTTGCATGCTGAACAACTTTGTCCTCCACATGAAGGCCTTTCCTTCTCCTCACTGCATCAATAAGCTTTCTTGCTATGTTGGGAAGGACACTCGAGCCATCTCCATATTCTTCAATTTCTTCCTCCGTTTTTGGAATGAAAAATGGATCTTCTGGAAGCACCTCCCAGTGGCTGAGAACGAGTAAAGCACTCGCAGCAGCTCCAGTCGATTTCCTAAGCTCATCAGCAAAGCCAAAGCTTTCGGCAACAGGAACATAAGCGTGCACAGTAAAAAGCGGGGAGCTTTCTTGCATCTCTTCTTTCAAAACCTTAGATCGCCTCCTTGAAAGAACCGCATACATTTTCTTCAAGAAATCTCCTGGTGTGTTCAACTCACAGAAGTACATTGCTTCTGCTAGCCTTGGCTTGCTTTGAAGCACAGCTGCCCTACACGCATCCTTCACGGCAGTCATAACTTGCCCGCTGAGAATACCATATTGGTCTAGCTGATCCTTAGTCTCCAAATTGTCTGGAAAAATGTAAGATTTTACCAAAAAGGCTAATCCCCACACAGGTTCATCACACAGAGGCCCTGCAGATGTGGCTAATTGAAAACCTGCAACAATGCTGTTCTTTAGGGCCTCTGCTTCCAAATTTATGGAACTGGTTGCTTCTGATGTTTCTCCATTATCCGTGTCTATAATTTCATCAGAACTAGAAATATCTAAAAATCCTAGTTTCTCAGACACATCATAAGAACCATGAATAAGAAAACCACGCTCGCCACTGCTTGCATGAATAACTTCAGTGGTTTTAGAATCTGGAACTAGAAGAATGTTTGGTCCAACCTGCCTAGGCCCAAGTGACCAGATTCTTTGAAGAAACATACTGCAAAGTTGCTTATTTTTCTCAAGCTTATCAG
Organism: Phalaenopsis equestris; assembly: GCF_001263595.1. Taxonomy (NCBI): domain Eukaryota; kingdom Viridiplantae; phylum Streptophyta; class Magnoliopsida; order Asparagales; family Orchidaceae; genus Phalaenopsis; species Phalaenopsis equestris. The sequence goes on from NW_018164686.1 coordinate 228,448, forward strand.
TATCACTCTTATCAGAATCAAGCTCCAATTCGCTCTCCAGTGAATCAATCAAAAGCTTCCTAAGAACTGCTACAGGATCACCGCCATCATGAGAAACATAGCCCAAGTTTCCATTTTTCTTGACCGGTCTCCCTTCTATTATATCAGCTAGGATTTCAGCACTTTCCTCGAGAACTTTAGTTAAAGCATTGGGAATTCTTACAACTTGAACTCTGACCATACATCTCCCATTTGAAGTAACTTTCTCAACATATTGAGCACTGCTGGAAGTAACCTTTAGAGTGTCTAAGAATGAAAAACCTTCTCCTCCCTCGATTGTCTCTTTATATGAGACCAGTGGAGGTGAAACCTCTAGGCTAACCTTAGCAAATCTTTCTTTCAAGTCTTTTATACACCTCTCCAGATGGACCTCCCCCGCAGCTGCAAGCACCTGTTCCCCTCTGGAAGAAACTGTAACTTCAACAAAAGGATCTGCTCGGTTAAGAAGTCTCAGTCCTCTCATAAGTGCACCCATATTAGCTGGATCAGATGGTTCAATGGCCACTCTGAGAGTTGGTGCCACCTGAAACATCATACTGGAAAAAGGCCAGCAATTCCTTGAGGTGGATAGAGTTGCACTCTTCAGGATATACTGCCCCAAGCCCTGAATGGCCACTAAATTCCCCGCACTAGCACAAGATACGGGTTTCAGACCTTGGCCCATCATCAAATACAGGTGCTGAACCTCAGCATCCTGCAGATGCTTTTGTGAAAAATCTATTTTTAATGGATCATACAGAGCTGAAAGAACAAAAACCTTCTGACCACAGTTAAGCACACCACTAAAAATCCTTGCAAAAGCGAGGAAGAACTCTTCCGACTCACCACCACCAACTTCGCCAGACAAAGAATGAATCAACTTCTCCCCATTAGGTCCTTTCTTAGGGATCATTTTTGCAGGAACAGCAAACATCTTTGAAACAAAGACCACACAAGGAGCCTCTGGACTAGAATCGCAAACCTCAACGCACTTCCTAACATGCTCCGCCTCAGCAACAACCTCTGAGTAATGTTCGTTGCCATCAACCTTCACTTCTCTTTTGGGCAGCAACCGAGATATCCTTAAAGACTGGGCTGAGATAGGATCAGGAATGCATTTGATCACCATTGATAGAACTGCGTCAGAGAGTGGAAGCCAACGCCTCATTACAGCCTGCAGCACAGCCTTTGTGTCCTTGTTCTGCAATTCACGTTGAGGAACTGATAAATTGAAGGTTTTGATAACTTTCTGGAACATGTCCTTGTCTCCATTTGCATCCAGAGCTGCCTGATAAACCTGCCACAAAGGCTTAAGCACAAACTGGACAAACATCGGTTGTGGATCCCTGCTGAAACCCTCCATCCCTTTCTTCCCAACAATCATCATCTTCTTAGTGTTGAAATACCTCGGACCCCAAAATCCTTTCTTCAGGGCTGCCATGCTTGCACCGAGCTTAGAAGCATAGAACTCTGCAAACTGTTCGATGTAAAAACCCCATCCATCCAATGCGCATGCGAACGCCACGTTTCCCTTCTGGGGCTGAAAAGTGTCCTCTTCGTCATCCTCGACAAGCTCGTGATCGTACTCACCATCGCCATTTTCTGAGGCGCCGGCCAGTAAGGAATCGACATCTGAAAGATACTTCTCCGACTTATAGGCGGAAACGATGCCATTTACCTCGTGGACGATACGCAGCAGGCGGGTGTAAGCCTCCATAGGGGTAAGCTTGAGCTCGGTGATGAGACGATCGATCTTGTTGAGTACTAGGCAGGGGGTGAGCTTTTCAACCCAGGATTGGCGAAGAACGGCGTGGGTCTGAATGTGAACACCTTCGACCGCATCAACGAGAATGAGGGCGCCGTCGGAAAGGCGGGCTGCGGTGGAAACCTCACTGCAAAAGTCCATGTGGCCGGGTGAATCGATGAGGTTGATGGAGTGGTCGCGGAAATGCAGGGAGATGGAAGAGCTCTTCATCGTGATGGCGCGGCGCTGCTCCTCATCGAGGTAGTCCATGAAACGCACGTTACCAGCGAGCTTCGGGTTGAGGACGCCGCCACCATAGGCGGCAATGAGGTGGTCAGCGAGGGTTGTTTTTCCATGGTCAACGTGGGCTAGGATGCAGATGTTGCGGATGTTTCGGGTGCTATAATCCGCCATGGGAGTGGTAAAAAATAGGATGAACTAAGAAGAAAGGCGGCCGAAAATCAGAAACCCTAATTCTAATCCCAATTGATAAATGAATTGGGGAGATAAGCTGCTCTATCGGCAGCAAGGCGGGCAATGGTTTGATTCGCTCGATTGTGTAGAAAACAGAGCAAGCACTGTTTTGTATTTTTCACCACAATTATTTTTGAGTAATTATTATTTTTTTATATTTTCTGCAAATTTTTTGATGAATTTTTATTTTTTTAAATTTAACTTGTTAAGGCATGATAACTCTAAGAAAATTATTATCTAATATTTTATAAAAAAGTATATTTATAATTTTCAACATTATTTTTTAAGAAATTATTTTCTCCAATACAACCCTATTTATCTTCTCAAAAAATTATAATTACTCGAATCGTACTCTTAGTCAAGGTCATTTGAGAGAGAGTTAGTAAATCGTGAGGGCATTGTTTGACTTAGCAACGATTCCAAAATTTCTTCTGATGAGAACGTTATATTTTCTATTTCCGATCACAAATTTCATGATGTGTTCTACAACCTCCCATTGCATTATGCCATTTAGAAACATAAAATTTATTTATTTTTATCTTTTCAATCCCGAGAAAAGCTATAGTTATAATTTGTATTCAAATTAGATATGTATTTTAAAAAGTCAGTCTTTATACCGTAGATGCTTTTAAAGTTATTTTTTAGAGAATTTTCATAAAACGCAAAGAGTTCCGGAACGAGGACTTAGAATCTGTTTGTGCAGCTTATCAATAAACTTCTGCGCAACTGCCCTAAAAAACTATTGCAGATAAGCTGACCGACTGTTTATTTTTTGCAGTTTGACAACTCTCTTTCGCATTACTATTAAACTGCAGATTAACATATGCAAATAAAAGTGTTAAAAAGCTGCATCTAAGTAAGATGTAAACACCATTTTTAATGAACATGATTCAAAGCTCCAAAACAAAAGTATTCTAAGAAGGACTATGGTGTATTTGAGGTGATGGTTCAAAAACACACTGCAGTTTATTATGTTTAGCAAAATTATATTTTATCTAAATTCTCAAAAAACGGCAGCTGAGTTAAACTGTCCCTCAAGTTCGAGGAAGGCGACAAATGGGCACACGGGAGATACAAAACTGATCCGCGTGTGCGCGGAAACTGTTGCCACTGAGAGGTCTGAACTCGCGTCGCTAAGCCCCTTTTTGCGACAACTGAACCAGAAGAAATCTCAAACAAGGGCGAGTCTAGACTTCGGCCTTGACCTGCGAGGGCTATCTTTGTCTGGAATATTACTGAATCCCTAACGGTTCTGTATCCAATCCGATGGAGGGCCGAGGTGGAGTCGCCGTGCCGGCTTCAATCCCCTCCGGCGACCAAATGGTTTGGGCCGACGCCTCTCCCTTGATTGCTGCCGCATGCAGCGGTGAGCAATCTCTGCCGTGATGTGTTATTGTGTTTTTGTGACATTCCTATCGGTTTTCCCTTTCTCACTTTTCATTTGTACGATGTTGACTGCTTTCCTTCTATGCACCTGGAATTAGTTTTTGGCTGCTTGTTTGTCGTGTGTGAATGATTGAGATGTACAAGGATGTGGGTGAAAATGAATAGATGTTTGCGGATTTTGTGGAAAAAATTTAGTTTGTGGTTGGAAATTTGATAGTATCTTCTCCATTAGTCTGGTACCTCTTATTTTGTTTGACTTAATGTATCTTAATTCTTCATTCATGTCTATTGAATGATGCTTGAGGTGCTGCTTTTATTTTGCACCATCAATTTACACCATTACTAATTATGTTACATTTCATCTACCACTTTTTTTTATAAAGTCAGCGTATTAATTTTATAAATTAACCTATTGCTGCAGCTACACTTTTCATGCACATGTCCTACTCAGTTAAGACTGTTTATGGCCATCTCAAAGTTATTTAATGCCACTCCTAACGGTCCTACCATTTCCAAAAATATAAAAAAAAAAGAGAAAAAATAGGAAAAAAAAACCCACTCCTCCCATATCTCTAATATCACCATTTCTAAAATCTATCCTTTATATAGCATAGCCAATTTAGTTATAATTTTATATATTTTGACTTGAAGTCTTACCCTATTTTCTAATCATATAGTTTACCGAGACAATTTTCTATTTACCTCAAGACATGAGCTTTAAAAGCTAACCTTATATATTTATATATACTCTTCTATTTAGTAAATCCAAGTTCTTATCCTATTGCACATAATTTTACTAGCAATAGTAATTTCTAATCATCAAACTTACACACATTAGAATTAGTCATCATATGCTTAAGTTGTTGATATCATTTGTTAGCAATAAACATTTTTGGTTTCACCGTGTAGCGATGCTTGTATAATTGCGAGAAAAAGGAACTGTATTCTTCTTCAACAACAAATATAGCTATATTGTTTTCTTTTTTACTTTTAGAAGTATTGGGATTTTCAACCAAAAAAATATAATATTCTGGAGCAGATTTTTAATCTTCACTAGATCCAATATAATCATCATTGAAAAAGCCTCAGATCCTCAAATGATTATGATTGATATGCTAGACATTTTCTTAATATATATTATCATTCTTGTGGCAACTGCTGAATGTATATTCTTTAGGTTTTACATGTCTTGGTTAATTGCACTAACAATAAAGGATACATCAAGTTGAGTGACGGTTAAATATACCAGTTTGCAATAAGATATCAACATCAAGAAGAATCATTATTGATTTAATTATTATCGGATGAATGAAAGTTTTCATAGGAGAATTGATAGACTTATACCTAAGAAGACCAACTTCTTCAACAATGTCTATAGTAAATTTCTATTGAGAGATAAATTAATTGTCAACAATAAATATGGCAAGTTTTCGTAGGAGAATCGATACATACAACTAAACCAATTATGCCAAGGGAAGAATACTGAATAGAGACAAGTTAATAAGTCGTATTGTTTCATAATAGATGTCAACAATAATAACAAAGTTTCTAGAACCATGCTTGAGGGCTTTGTGTCAATTCACATATAGGTTTTTGAAGTTTGCAATATTTATGTTTCCCCTAGCAACATATCCAGGTGGTTGCTCTATATAAGCTATTTTGATAAATTCTCATAGACAAATTTATTATTAATATCAATTTGTAACATAGGCCTCCCTTGATTTATGAAAGGAAATAGATAGTTGAATAGATTTAAGTCAGACAACTATTTAAAAAAAATCTTTACAGTAATTAATTTCATGAATGTGTGTATATTATTTCTCTATTAAATGAGTTTTGTGACAATCAATGAAGCCATCAATGAATACCCATGTAAGATAGATTTTGGTTTACAAGTGTTGTTATTAATTTTTAGATTAAACGTTGAAGAAATGCACTTATTTTACTTTTCATAGCATGTTTCTAGCCGGGACCAAGTATGGCTTACTGGCGTGTTTAGGGTATAGTGACATCAGAGAAAGACAAAACAAACTGATGAAATGAAGAGGATTGATGATCAAAGGTCATGAAAGATCGTACTTGGTTGTTAGTTTAGAAGGAACAACAATACGATTTAGATCTAATGCTTGGTGGTAATTAAATCTCAGCATTGTCGATTGATGGAAGGAGTTGTTGTAGAAGGAGACAATCAAGGAATGGGGGTATAAACCTATAAAGTTGGAGAAGCAAGTGTTTGGACTAAAGGTTGTACAGGCACAAGAGGTTTGGTTGTAGGCGATGCGGTTACGTGAACAAAGGGATTGTTTCATGAAAGGCTATAGTGCCATAAACATCTAGTTTTATAGTAAAAGGATCATTGTGTCAATAATCTTTTTAAGTACGAGAATTACTCAAAAGACGCATCACATAACACAATGAGATAATTGATTAGGCTTGGGCAAATGGAATAGAAAAAATGCATATAGCTGAATAAGCGAGGTGTTAATTGAAAAGAAGGTTTATTATGTTGAAAAATAAACCGTGTTATCTATTGAGAATCGTAAAGAACACATGTTTGATTGGTTAGAATGAAGCAAGGTTATGGTCCCCCAAAATTGGTGTTGAACTTGCTGCACATGGAATGTTAAGCTGTGAGCTGTGTCAAAAATTTTGTTGAGATGCATATGCATATGTTGATAGATTTATGATGTCATTCTCAATGGAGAAAGGATAAAGAATTGCATAAAATTTAGTGCATTATTTATATGAAGTGTTTTAATCTGAACTGGAAATTGAACTTTTTTTTATTGAATAATTTGAATACAAATAAGATCTCAAATGAAAATTTTATTAGGCAAACTTAAGTGATTGTTTTGGTTATCAATAATGAAAATGAAATAGCAAGTCACAATGAGTTGGTCTTGATATTTTAGAGTGAATTTAGTCAAAGTGGGTGTACTATAAGAAGTTGATAACAAGTGAAAATGGGGCACATTATTGTATGACAAAGTCACGGACATTGCATTCAAATTTGGGAGCAAAAGTTAACATATTGAGTAAAAACTTGAAGATGGAGAGAATGAACTAGATGATTCCATTGGTAAAGGAAAATTGTAGATAAGATGGTTGAATCAATAACAATAACGTAGAGATAATAAATATCACTGGCTTCAATGCCTATACCAATCATGTTATTTGTGCCAATATCATAAATAACATACTAAGATAAAAGGTTACTAAGCAAGAACTTGTCTCAATCAAATATTTTATACTTTAAATGTTGACAAGAAATTGTGAAACCTAGAGAAAATTATCCATGCTAGGAGCCAACACATCCTTTTCTTAAGATTGGAGGGGTAACATAAGCGACAATAAAAAGTGTGACGAGAGTTAATATTAGTTTTGAGTATAATTATTGGAAGCATTACAATCTAAGTCCCAAGCATACCGTGAAGAGTGCATTTTGCATTAAAATAAAAACAAAAAGTACAAACGGAGCTATAAGCTACACAAAAATAGATCCTGTGTGGTTGGCATCTTTCTCAATCACACTTAAAAAATCGGGGTCACAAGTGTGAACCTCCCAAAAGAAGAACCTGTCCAAAATGAGTCCAGCACAAAAATGGTCTACTTTGTTACATTATCTATGAACAAAAACAAAAATAACTTGTTGAAAATGAAGAAGAAAAGTAGTATCCACTTCCTTGTGGGTATGTTGTCTCCATGTATCAGCTGACATACTATCGCGGTGGTGGTTCATGACGTTCACATTTTCACCTTCAATTATGATGCCTTTAGTCTCTTTCATCCAAGGTTGTAAAAGGGAGCCCAAAAAGGTAATCATATCCGACTCAACTCTCGAGTTGTCCTAATGCATGTAGCAATGTTTTGTCGCAATAAAGACTTGACCCAAGACTTACCTATAGAAACCATTTTTGCAGCCTTGAGGAAGAAATCTCATGAGATGCTGAGATAAATGGCTAGGGTTATAGGAGCAACTAATTATATTTTGAGAGAGAAACATATCTAATTTTTGTTTGGCACTAAAAGTAGTTATAGTGGATCTAGATGTATCTTTTTTTTTAGCAGTGCAGAGAGTTAATTTCTCTCAACATGGATAAGACAACATTTAAAGGAGAGAGAATTGGAGAAATGTGAAGCAAGGCACACAATGATAATATTCAGAGTTCATGTTTGATCTTGTCACTCAAATTCCTTCTCTTATTAATCCATTTGTGATCAAATGTAGATCATATTGGTTCTATGTCAAAGTTGTATGCTCACATCCATGTAGAACAAGACAACGGTAGGAAGTGCAGTCATTGGAGAAGTTACTCAACTCTATGTTGACCAACACAAGCATGTCTCCATCGTCCTTGTCCAGTTTTGCAATGTGAAGAAAGAGGTTGCAAGTGGGTTTGCGCCAACAATAAATGTGAGTAGTTGCAAGAGTTAAAATGTTCATCTGATTGCATGCTCTGGGAAATCAGTTTCAGAACTAGAAGTTTAGGAACATATGGTTTCACGGGTTGAGAGAGAATGTCTTGATGCACAATTGATTTGATGATTATGGTAAAACAAAATCATATTGTTTTTTTGTTGGTGAGAAGCTAAAAGTTTAGATGTGCATGTGAGAACGGGTCAGCATGCGGGAGCTAGCGAATATTATAGGGTTGTGGTAGTGAAGTGAGTGGAACGATTGTGAGAATGATTTGGGAGGGAGACGTGCGGCAGGCGATGGGTAGAGGCAGATTGGGGTATTGAAGTGGGATGGGAGGGGTTGAGAGCAAGAATACTTTTTGATAACATTTTGAACAAGAGAAAAAGCATTTAGGCTGTGTCTCAAAATATGTGCCTATATATAGACATTTAAGGTGAGTACTGAAGGAATAAAATAATGAACTAAATATCCTCCGCTAAGAAGGAATAAAACATCATAAAACATTATCTCCTAAGGATATTGTGTTCCAAGTTTGCCATTACCTTAATAATAACCTTCATGATTGTAAAGTTATCGAGGGAGTACATGAATGGGAGATTTTTTTTGAATGGGTGGCTTTTGATTGAATATTTTTCATACAGATAAAAGATTATGATATGACAGCTCTTTGAAAAACAACACAAAAGCAACATAATTCCAGAGAAGTTTTAGTCCCATTGTGTACAAGCCGGGTTTATTGGTCTATGCGCAAAGCATAAGAATTGCAACTCAATTCAACTATATATCACCATGTAAGCTAATACACACACAATCTTGCAATACAAAGCACATTTAGGTGTTTCTTGCCTTTTTAGCATTCGATACAGGAGCTGTTTTTCAATATTTGGACAAGATAGTTGTTATTTTCTATGCCTGATGATATTCTCTGAATGCTCAATTTTGTGTCTTTGTTTCAACTTACAACCACTTATTTTCACTTTGTTGGACCATCATTGGCATTTAGCTTATTATTTTAGCCTTTAAGTGCGTCATACTGTAACATCAAAGAATGTAAAAGCGCCATGTTATTTATACATCCACTTTTTATCACTAGATGGTTAGCAAAATATATAGTTTCTAATTAACTCAATTTCAGGTGTCATAAACTGCTTAAAAACAAGAAACCGGTACTGTTTTTACCAAGTTTGTTTCCCCAAAGTTTATCAACTCTGTCTTAAAATTTTCCCTAGTTTACTTGTTGATTTATGATCTACTTTTCATCTTAATTCACATTTTTTTTCTAGAGCTTCGTGATGGGGAGCTTATTCATGGTGAGAATTTCAATTTATTTGCTGCTATGTCTGCTTTGGAGGTACTTAAATTGAGCTAACCAGTCTATCATTTTCTTATGTTCTCGTGTGAACCTTGTTGGAGAAACCACAAATTTCAAATGCATTCACTTTTGTCATTTTTTTTCTTGTTTATGCATAAACATTGTCTGCTACCTGCTTATACAGCACACTGGCATGTTACTTTTTCGTGAATTTTACTTCTATAATTTCATCTATGTTTATTTTTTGGCATTAATTGATTTTTAACAGAATTTTTAGTGTTAAAATTATTCTCCAAGTTATTAAGCTATTTAAAATACAATTGATTGAATCTAAATAATTATTCAAATAGTTAGATGATTTGGGGGCGACTCAGACTGCCAGGTTGTGATTGCCAACTTGGCAGCCCCAACCACTTCCCATGGGGTGATTGGGTCATTATCTAAAGTTTTTTCTGTTTTTTTTTTTAAAGAAGTAATAACAAGCTTAATTTAAAAATTTTGCATAGAATTTGATATTAAATTGAGGGTCACTTTATTGAACCATGATTACAGTGCATGAATGACAGGTTACGCATACTGATAAAACTAAGCATTTTTTTCTAATTTTATCTGATAGATTTAAATTTGCAAATTATGATAAATAATTAGTCAATAGGCCATATGGCCTTAACTGCCCACTCAAAGTGGTTAAGAAGGTGCAGGAAAATTTTTTGAATAAACTTCCTAAATCTCTTTATTTCTCAAGTTCTTCACCTATATTATTTTGCAAATTAAATGCATTTTTAAAAGTAGGAAAAAAAGAATTTATGACATTTCTTATACTTAAATGCCTCCAGGTAATTTAATGAAGTCAAAATTTTATTTAGGGCTGATTTTCCTAAAATGTTGTCATAATTATAACAAAATTAAGATGATTTTTATGAAAGTAATATTCATATTTTAGAAAAACGGAACTTTCATATCTAATGAAATCCATTGCATAATTAATTTTTAAAATTTATTTTTTATTCACTCTTGGTTTGTCATCATACGACCCCCAGGGAGATGAGTAACAAATTCTCATATGATAATGTGCTGTCTGAGAACTTAGGAAGGTTTTGGATGATGTTATACAGAGGTGGTGGAAGCCAGTTGAATGACACTCAATAGTCTTTGGACATTGCATGAGCTGGGAGGGGAGATGTTAACATGCTGTCACCTAGTAACCCTAGTGTTTCATGGTACCATAAGGAATTTAGCAACAGTATCTAAGATGGCAGTTAAGCTCTTAGCAAACAATTTGGCAAACCTCTTATCAGGTGGTGTGTTGTTGATGAGTGAGCTAGCAAGCCTGTTTGTGAGTTAATGCTCGGTTGTCAATATGTTGACAAATTTTAAGGTCAGAGTTTTTCCAAGCTTTTATTCTAGGGAGTTGTTGCTTGCCAAGGTTTATCAGGCAATCTTTTTCGTGAAAACTAGGGATGTGTTTCACTGATCTTGCTTGCCACAATAGAATTGCTAGTAGAAAGGATGTTTGTTGACTGGGAAGATTGATAAGGCAAAACAATTGAAGAGATAAAAACGTAGTGAACAAAATTTATTTCTAATGCAATGAAGAACTCAAGGACATCCCTGAATTCAGTTGCTTGGTCCTTCAGCATAATGGAGGATTTTGATGGGGAGGAAGTACTTTTAGAACCCTATACTTCAATCCAAGAGAATGAGAGGGGGGGGGGGGGGGGTTCTGTTCGATTGAAGAAAGAGGAAAGCTAAAAGTCTTGGAAGCCTTTTGATGAGTGATTCTGGTCGATTGAAGAAAGAGGAAAGCTAAAAGTCTTGGAAGCCTTTTGAGTGTTCTTTGGGTCTCTTGCTCTTTGAATGTGATGCCCCTCTTGCTACTGGCGATCCTTGATGTCTTAGTTTTAGCGATAAAAATTAAGAGAAGGTTCTCTATCGATTTTCTCTACTAAAAGGAGCTTTTTCCTTGGTGAAATTGATTAGAATAAGAACAAGATTAAACCATGGTAGAACTGTAGACCTATCTTGTGAAGATCAAACTGTGAGGCGGTTAGTTAGGTTTTAACTTTAACAAGCTAAGGCACTAGCTGTAAGGAGTTTTTTTTATTTATTGTTATTATTATTATTTTTTTTTGTGGAATCTGAAATTGGACTTAATGGGAAGGTGTTTGTAAAGGTATGTTAATAGAGTGGATTTGAGAAGATGTTAAAAGGAGACATTGCGAAGCCAATGCAGAGTTTAGAATTTGACAAATTGACAAATGTGGAGTTTGAAAGTCATTGGATAAATGCTGCAACATCAAGTCATTGGGCTGATGTAAAAGTGAGAAGTCATGTACGGATTATAGGGTATAGTGAAAGAAGTTGCCAAGTTGGTAAATGCTAAGGCTAGTTGTCACCTAGTGAATGTCGTGGAAAGAAGGGATATTGGTCGTATGTGCTTAGAAAAATAGTCAATAGATCACATCGAGAAAATGTATTGATGGAGGGTCAATATCTACCATATCGGTCTTCAAGAAGGATAATGTCGACAAATTAATGTTGACATCAAATTGAACTCTTAGAATTTACCCAAAAGCTATGCAGGTAGTTGGCTATTGGGTAGAGCTATTGACTTGGTTGATTGGGGTGTCCGAGGTTGGGCCTCGATAGTCTACCGAGGTTTCTATTTTTGAGGATTCATTGAGAGTTAAGGTGCCCTAGCGATTTATGAGATTAGAATCTTGGCCTAAGGTTGATTAGTAATGAACTAGATTAGGTTTTTGGCTCTATTAGTCTTGGGTTTTGCATTGGTCTTAAATGAGTTTCTACTTTATTAAAGGCACAGGCTCATCTAGTAAGCCAAAGTGATTTGAGGATTCTCAAGAAAGGTCTTAGCTAGGAAAAGCCAAGGGCTTGGGGCAGGGTGATCTCCCCAAAGTTGGTCTCTTAAAATCAAAGTGCTTCAAAGTATGGCCAGTCGAGAGCCCTCCATGTACTAAAGAAGATCTAGATAAGGATAAAGGGATGCATTTCTTGTGAGGAAAGGGAAATTATTGCAATGACATTGGTGGGGAGAAGATATTATTGCAAAGGAAAAGAATTGATAAAGGCAACAATCATCTTAGTTGGAGACGGGGGCTGCAGTGGAGGGATGTGGTCTATGTTGTCTTTATATTTAAAAAAGGGGGTGACGGTTGTAATTTTATTGCTTTATAGAATTATCTGATCATGGGGTCAATATTTGGTTTTCATCTTCTTTGCTTTTGAGTTGTTATATACAAAAGAAATGTTGCAAAGTTTTTTTTTTGTCTTATTAAACATCTCCACGAATGCTAAATTCTTTGAATACAATCCAATAAAAAAAATTATTGCATATTAGTTTCTAGAAATTAAATTTTATATCCAACATACTTTTTCTATATGCAAATATGAACTGAAGTTATGGGACGAACTTGGTCAATCCAATTTCCTATCAAGCAAGTTCAAATTATTTCTTTCTTGCAAGCGAACTCAAATCAGTTTTCTTGCTGCACAATTTCACTTTTCAAATTGGCATTCCTTTTTCTTTTTTTATTGAAAAAAATCTAATAAATATTTGTTAAAAATCATACAACTGTTTTTAAGTATATTTTATATTAATTAGCTATATAGTTATGGTGCCCATTGCTACTTTATAATACTATAGTAAAAATACATTAATTTTTTGTCATTCTTAAATTTTTACTACATATGCCATCATCCTTAATTTAATTATTTGTCGATTTTTTTAACATCCCTTGTTCCTTTAATGTGGCTTTTCCGACATATCTAATTCTTCTTCTCTAACTTTTACAACCCCTTCATTCACTATTTGTGTTAATTGTGATGAAACTATCTCTTCTATTTATTTGTATTTGCCTTTCCTTCAGCTCCTTAACTCCCTTTGGTACTTTGGCTTTGCCTTGTTTATTTTCTCTTTTTCTATCTTTTTTTATTATGCGATAACATGTTATAGTAGACTTCTCCACAGGTAGACCTGAACATCGCAATAGGCAGCTTCTAGATTTGAGCAAGATTTTCCTTCTTATTACTAAATACTTTTTTATGGTTATACTAAACGTACTAAAAGTGATATATCCTGAGAAGTTAAATATGAATCAACTTTATTTTGGAGGCTATAAAATCCTTTTATGTTCTCTTTTCGCCTTGTTTAGAAAAAGAAAGGCCTTGTGTTTTCTATAGACAACGCTCCCTCTCATTGTCTCTGGTTGTATTTTGACTGGATGCATTATTGTCCCTCTATTATATCTATAAATGAAGAGATTGCCATAGCTCATTTCATTTCTCATTGGAATGTAGGGTATCTTTTTGTCTTTTTATTTGAAAATAAAAAAAGAGGTGAAATAGTAGGCAACATCTGAATGTTACTATGAAAAGTTGAATGCACTTCAATTATAATAATTTCTAGGGAAATTTACATACGTAGCACACAATTCTTATGCATTCATATCTCACATCTAAATTTTCATATTTGCATGCATACACCTTGGCTTTTTAAACTTATGCATGAAAATGGGTATTTCACTTTTAAAAGGTGATAATAATGCTACTTTTGATGTGATATTAAAAATTTGAGTGCAAAGTTTAAGTGTGAGATACATAAATACATAAGAATTTTGTGCTATGTCAGTAAATGCCCCTACTTTCTATTGTGAGAGCACGATAGTTAAAAATATCATTTTCTTTTTGCCCGACAGGGTTGTGAATGCATATTTGACAGTATTTTTAAGATGAATAAAACATCATTTACTTTCAGGAAATCATATTTTCCAACACCTGCTTTGGATGAAACATAGGTCTCTTTTAGTACAATTTCTCTAATATCCCAAGGTCCTTCTTAGGCTGTAAAAACTTTGGAATTGACCATATTCCCAAAATTAATTTTTGCTTCCCTCCTTTGTTGTGGATGTTAACCAAGAAATCAAATACATGCTCTTGGAGTTTCTAATTCAATAAAATATCTTTGTAAAGATGATGGCTAGACAGGCCAGGGCTTGCAGTTAATGATAATGCTACTTATAATAGAGAAATTGCTAGAGTTCATGTCAGCTACTTTGCCGATTCATTCTTCTTTGGTTCTACTTTTATTAAAACACAGATTTAATTTTGGTATTTCATGGCTATCTGTATATCAAATTAACTATTTGTATTATTTAAATTGCTAAAAAGAACATTTATTATTATATTATATTTACTCTACATTCTTTCCATGAGTAACACTATTCATTTGAGACTTAAAGTTAAGGCATTTCCTAAATATTTGCCCAATTGAATACTACTATTTGTGGGTAACTTAGAGAACCACTACAACAAAGATTTCCTATCATAGATTATTGATGGGATAAGGTTGGTTTGATTGATAAATTTTTAATTTCCTTAGAAGATCTTGCATTGATCATAACTAAAAGTGTAATTAAATGTTATATTTTTTCGTTTACTCTTTAACTTCGTTCATTCATGATAAAGTTTGTTGTGATATGTTGCCAAAAATTTTGCATTTATCTTCACGATGTGCTTTGCCATGTTCCAGGTCGAACCTTTTGTAAGATTGAGTCATTTCCTCTTAGTGATTAAGGTTTTGTTTATCTTAATGCAAAGTTATATCTAATACTTTAGGATTATTTCCATAAACTTCGCTGCAGTAGTTTAAAGAATTTACTGAAATATTATTCTTTTTGTAATGAAGTTATAGTTTATATTATATGGATGACCTTTAGAAATCTGATCATGCTTGTTCTAAGTTTGTTGTTTTCATTGTTAACTCATTTAGCAGACCGTGCTTGGTCAAATAATAGTCACAAACACTCATGTACTTTTACTAGTGATATAGAAGTTTGATACTTCACTCATTTTTGCATGTATGAGCTGTGCAGCTTCGGACTATAGTTCTTCTTAGTTAGTAGCATTCATCATTTTCCCAGATGTTGCTTTTGTTTTGATAAAAGATATCAAAATGTCCCCCGACCCTTGCCATTTTAATGTCAAGGTGTATAAAAGTTTCAATTTAGTCCACAAACTCTTTTAATATGGGTTGAAGTAGTATTTGTGGAGATTATTTGAGCCCGTAATAAATGAGCATAGGATTGGCACTTTTATAGACTATGGGGCTAAAATGTTCTCATATAAATAATCAGGGGATTATTTCGTTAGTTCTGTCCTTTTGCTTTCATCAACATTTTCGGCCAATACTTGCAACTATATTTGCATAACTACCTTATATTTATTCAAAATTTTTTGAGATATTCTAGTGGTTAAATCCCCATGTTTGTTCTAATATAGATAATGGATCCCAAGATGGATCCTGGGATGGAGAGAAATGGTTTCCACTCAGTTGAAGAAGCCATTGAAAATGGTGCTGCTCCTATTCCTTTCAGTTTAGATAGGACAGTCGATATTCAATGCTGTATTGATGTAATGGACCACCTTTTGTCGTGTGAGGTATGGTCTGCTATATGTTACGCCCCTTTTTAGGAAAATGTACATACATATCACTTAATTCTTACGCGTTTACATATCTTACCTTAAACTTCAATTTTACATACATACCACCCTATGCATTGGAAGGTGTATTTTAATTTTTTAAAGTGAAAATGGTGGTATTTTTGCTGTAATACGAAAGCTTTGGGCCAAAGAAAAGTTTAGTTATTAGATATGTAAATACATAGGAATTCAGTGTGATTTATGTAAATGCGTCTATCTTTAATCCCCAAAAAGCTCATGCTGTCATGCATTCAAATGACTTCCGAAGTTTTTTTTACACTATTTTTGTTTGCAGGCGACATGGCACAGGGGTCATTCCTTGGCTCAGACTGTATTTTCCTGCATTTATCTTCTGAGGATTGAAAGAACAGCGGCACACCCATTGTTGCATTTATATTGCAGAATAATCCGTTCTACTTGTAATGCTGTTATTGCTGCTGTCTCCGATGCACGTACACATGAAGTAAGCTTGAGAACTTTTCTATCTTTAATCAATTTTATTATTGCTTTGGTTTGGATTATGAGTTGTCGGCACTAAATATAGATAAGGAAATTTACGTTCCTTGCACACAACTCGTATGTATTTACATATCTCGCGCCTAAACTTTCATATTTACATACATAGCAGTTTGGTGTTTTAAACCTATGCATGAAAAGATGTGTTTCACTTCTAAAAAGTGATAATAGTGTTATTTCTTATGTGGTATTAAAGATTTGAGTGCTATGTGTGTAAATATTGAAGTTCAGGTCCGAGATATGTTAAATTTATTGAATTTTGTGCTATGTATGTAAATGCCCCTACACATAAATTTCATATTCCAACTGGAAGTTGTTGTTGTTTTTATTCCTTGAATCCAATCCCCTGTAAGATGAATATGGTCATCAAATACAAGTAAAAAATAGTTGGAACAAACATGGCGTTGATACTTGTTGGGTTTAGTGGTTTACCTTCTTGCTTGTTTTTAATTTTTAATTTTTAATTTTTATTTTGAATCATTGGTTTGATTAGGTATCCTCTTGAATGCTATGAGTGATATTTTTTCTCGTACAATTATTGAGGTACATGTGGGCCACTCATCATTTCATTATTATTTTACAATTTTTAGTGAAGCTCAGATTATCATTTTTTGTCTACTCTGTTATAGAGATTATACAGATTATTGTTAAATTTATTTTGTTCCCTATGTTACCATAACTTACATTGGCATATTTGTTTGTTTTTTGTCTGGTTACTTTGAGGAATTTTGTACAATGCTTCATTTGTTATATAAATTGGCTGAAATAAACCAAGACAACTATTTTTTGTAGCAAAATTATGTCCGCATATTTTAAATTATTTTTTAATTTACTTCATAAAGTAAAATAAATTAACGGTAATGAGTGATAAGCTAGTTATTAACTTTATTTGTTATTTTCATATCAAGTTCTTCTCTTAATTAGTATAGTGTTGACTCAAGGAAGGCTTTTTCCATTAATGCATATTTAAGTTCACATATAATGAGCGGATCAATAAATTATTATTCTAGTAGACATGGGGAAGTTCTGTTGAGATAAATATACTTTTGATAATAGTTGTTTATTAATTCTTTTCTCGTGCTCTAATGTCAGGTTTGTTTATTAATCTAGGGGCATTTACATAAATACTGCACAGTTCTTATGTATTTACATATTTAACACATAATCATTCATATACATGCATACTACTCTTATCTTTAACATCAAAAAAAAAAAATACCATCGTCACTACCTTTTTAAAAGTGAAATACACCTTTTCATGCTTATATTTATGCCATTAAGGTGTTTTAAGTGTAAATATTACACTTTGGGTGTAAGATATGTAAATACATAAGAACTGCGTGGTATGTATGTAAATTTCCCATTAATCTAACTTCAATATTCCATGCTTTAGCACAATCTTCAATTCATAAGCATGTTTTTGTTTTATTATTGCTAGGGATGTAAGGTGGTATTGATTGAACTTTTAATCATTAATAGGAAGAGGACTTTTTTACAATGGCATATGGCTTGCCTTTGAAAGGAGATGGGGATGAAAAATTCTCGTCACTTCTAAATTCTGTGGAAGAAACAGTCTCTCGCCAACTACGTGCTTGTAAAGTTCAAGCATCCAGGAAGAAGCCATCTGATGGTTAGCATTAAGACTCTGACATATTTATTATTATTATTATCATCATCATCATCATCATCATCATCATCATTTAAATTTTGCAGTGTTCCTAATGCATTTAATAGCCGTTTAAGATGTGAATTTTATTTATTACATTTTGTTATTGCGGGTAAAATGTTCTTGCATCTGTTGATGTTGTAGTTAATAAATTTTGAGTAAGTATATATGAAGCTGAATTGATTAACAAAATTAATTGATAATTCTCTCAATTAATTTTTTTTTTGCATTCTTCTATCTCCCACTTATGACTTTTATCAATTCTTAGCAATCATACTTTTTTTTTTTGTTTTTTTCTGTTCCTTTTCTCTTGATTCTCTCACAGATTTAGCCCTTCGAATATACCCATTTTTTGCAACCTCGTTTATGAGATGCTATATATGGTATATAAATTCTTCTACTTGTGGCTAAACAATGCAGTTTATTTCTATCCATTTGACGTTGGATTCCATTATTTTTTTGCTCTTCCAGAAAATTTGCTTAAATTCATGTCAAATTAAATTTAAAATATTTAATTATCTGGTAATTTAATCGTGTCTTTCTTATTTCACTGAAGCTTAGGGAGTTAATTAATATGTTACAACTTAGATTTGTAATAATTGCTTCTTTACCATAGATTTGAAGTGAAAACAGTTTAATGATTCTTAAAACTATTTATTGCATCTCTTTTTTATTTTTGTTTCCCTCAGAATAAACCTTTTGCCTTTTCTTTCTTTTATTGTTGGATGGCTCTAAGATTCGTGATGACACGACCCATGTGGATTCTGTTGGTTAAATATAAGTTGTAATAGAGGTTGGTTCAACTCAATTGATTGAATATACTATCAACACCTATTGTGGAATTCTTCTTATGATAATTGAGGTACCGATAAACTCAAATCATCTGAGTGACATAAGCATATTATATCACTAATTTTTTAGTTTGCAATAGTTAACATAAGCTAATTGAGCAGAAATTCTGAAATATTCTATTTATTTGACTACAAAGCTCTTAAAAATACCGGTATTCCATGCCATAATATTATTATATTAATATTTTACCGTGCTTCCTATCTTATAGTCAAAATTGTACACAAAAAATTGGGTAATTGCTTCAAAACTTGACCCTTACTCAAAATCGATCTTAAGTTTACCCTAACTTGAAATAACAATTAAAGTAATTTAGTTGAGCTTGGAAATCTCAGTAAGATAAACAATTTTTTAAAACAAAATTCAAATATTCATGAAACCAAACTATTACGATTTATATTAATCATGAACTAGATAAGAGAAACTAAAATAAACATAGACTAATCAGTGCACCATTGTCATTAGTATAAAGAGGTTTTTTCTTGAATAAATCTCACAAAAAATTTAAGGAGATTTTTAATGTACAATCAAAATCTGCATTATGCTACTCAAGTACAAGTATTAACATAGGAGGCTTTTTCTTTCATAATATTTCTTTTATAATATTCATTTGTTTAATTTATTTATTCTTTAACTTAGAATATTTTACTTTATCCTTATAATTTATTTTTTATGAGGATGTAGGTTCATGAGCCATTTATAAGGTTGTAAATTGTATCAAATACATATCACATAATAGGGCTGAAAACACAGCCCAAAGTCTACATGTTGAGGATCTTTTTGCCACCCTAAAGGCTTTAACTTTATCGCCCTTGTTTTACAAGTCAACATAATCTTTTTAATTTGTGGACCCTTTGGTCTGCATATGAGCTCACTTTTGTTGCTCACTTGTATTGTTAATAAAATATAAATTTGAGGACACTTTTACCTTTGTATGGGCTCACCTTTAACGTCCACATGCACATTTTATTGATACCATATTATTTTGTGGACTCTTTTGCCATCTATATAGGTTAGCCCATACAGTCGGCAGCACAAGGAATTTTGAAAACCTTTTTCCTTTTTTACTTTTTACCTGAAATTAAATATTGATAAATATAGGAATCATACATGGTAGTGACGGGGCTAGGGAAGCCAGCTGCTAAACGTGTTGGCAACGAATCTTGTTAGGCCTAAAGACTGGTCTAGTGGACTGAGCAAGATTTCAATGGGGCGGGACTGCCGCCTCCACCCCCTCCTATTTTTTTCCTTTCATGTTCTTATCCATATGAGAGCCTTTAAATCACTATCTTCTGGATTTGGGACTGCCACCCCACCCCTTCCCTTTTGTATTCTTCTTCTACTCCTTTCCTTTTTTTTTTGTTCTCCTCTTCCTGTCCTTATGCGTTTCTCTCCATATTGAGTCTATAAATTGCTGTTTTATGGAGGTATGTTTTAGGTTTTGCTTTTTGCTGATTCAAAATTTCCCTTGGAGTTTTCTCTCCTTGTTAGGGTTGTATCTGACGATGGGCGGTGCTTCAGCTGAATCCTGCTCTGAGGTGGTGTTTTATCTTCCTCTATCATCTTCCCTACCCCTTCTCCTCCAATCCCCTTAGCTACTGGCCTCTCCAACCTGCACCGCCACACCTTGCCGCCCATTTCCTGCAGCATATTCTTGCTGTCCAGCCATCCGACCTGCACCCTAGCACCATGCAGCCCCCTTCCTGCAGCACACCAGTGCTGTCCAGCCATCCCACCTTCATCCCAGCATCCGGTCATCAATCTTCCTGCATTCCCTTAGCCGTCCCACTTCTCCAGCCCACCTGCCGACCCCCAAATCACCCTCTCTAACCTACTCCACAGTCTCCGACCTTGACCCGTTCTCTTACCACTTTGTCGACGCCACCACCGCGCTTGGATCTTCTCTTCTAGTCCTAGCTGGAGAGTCGAATTGTTGTATTTTCCTTTCCAGTTTGAGTTGCATTGTAACCTTAATTCGGTATCAATAAAAGTTTTCTTTCGTTTTCATTGATTTCCTAACTTGTTCCAGTATCAGGTAGTGAACAGCATAAGAAAGTGGAAATGATTTGAGTACCTGCTGTCCAATTCTTTTCTTTTAGCACTTGGTTTCACAAACAAGGTTGATATCAAAATTTGCTCTTTTCTATGCTGGCAAAACTTGCTAATGTGCTTGATATGGTGTTGAAAAGACCAAAAAATGCACCTTTAATGCCAATACTGCTACTAATGATAGGGCATGTTGTTTTTAATTAATATTTAAATATACAATATAGATTTTTCTCAATCACTCACTTTTAAAGTTGAAGATTGCATTGTTAACTTGCTGATGTCACAAAATCCACTGATTGCCACACATATCAATCCATGCTTATAATTTCTTTTCAATTCATTCTATTATATATTTTCAGGCTACCATATTCATTAGATAATATTTATTGGTTTTGATATTTCAAACAATTATTTATTCATACTATTTTTTGTTGCAGATATTGGGTCGCTACAAACCAGTTGTGATCTTGAAGAAGGTTATTGCCGAGCTGTTCTCTGCCGCTTACGTTTTCGTAAGGTCTTATCTTGTGTTTCACATTTATTTGTTAGTTTCATGATGAAAGTGATTGGAATTTACTTTTGTTTCTTGATGCACTCCATTGAAGGAGAATGTTAGGTGGCAAGAGCTTTGAGGATTGAAAGGGAGGGTGGGTGAAGATGATTAAATCTTTTGATACAACATTTTCTAAATTGGGGAAGTCGACTAGCTACATTGATCCAATAAAAGAATTTTTTTTTTTTTTTTTTTGAACCGTTGTTCATGTGATCACTGATTAATCAGTGTAAAACATAATTAATTAGTTGGAACTACTCGAACTGGATTCATCTCATTTTGAATTGTTGTTCCATGACAAGCTGGAGCCTCATGTTATACTTATACCTGGCTGTCTCCCTCTTCAGCAGCTTTTTGACTCGCTTCATCATGCTTAATATATCATTGTTATGGTAGTGTTGGACCTAGCTCACTCGTCTTTCCAATGTTTGATTGCTAATTTAAGTGATACTTGTTTCCACAATTATCGGAAATAAAAAATTGTCATGAGGATAATTGAGGATAATTTTTGGTAAAGATTGGTTACGTCTCACCTTATTTTATGCTGGACGTTCTTGAGCTAGAGAATCATATTGTGTTTGCTTGGCATGCCTTCTTGAAAGCCATGAATTTCCAAGTCGAATATTGTGATATTTTGCTGTTTTGAACCCTTTAGCCTAACCTAGAACAGCCGTTATATGCTATTTTCATCGCTGTCCAGACATCTTTCTTGCTGCCATTGCACAGGACAACAACCACTCTTGCTTGTTCTGCAGCTTCACATCTACCAACACCTCTTGGTTGTCGCTACACTTTCCAGCCATCAACCGACTTTTGTTATTCCTTCGGAGGTTTAATCCCTCGCTGATCACCATTACCTCTAGATTCACCTAGTTTGATTTGTGTTGTCCTTTGTTACAATTTCAGATTTCTTGTGTGTTTGGTTGTAAGTTCCTATTTGAATTCAATAGTAATATTATTTTTCCCATTGTTGTTTGTTTAGCTTAGGTATCTTAAAGAATGAAGCTAGAGTATACCAATTAGAATTTATATTTAAATGTTCATATTTACTAATTGGGTAAGTACGAAAGAGTTCTTTCTTTGCGCTTGACTTGATACCCATGTGTACGGGTGTCGGCGTTTAAAAGGGGGGGAAGTTACGTTTCCTCATCTGCTCATTCTCATGTGTGACTCTGGGTCTGTTTGGGCAGCTGTTGATTATTTATAATCTGCTGATAATAAATTATTTTGATAATTTGATGATCTGCAGATTATCAGAATAAGCTGGCTTACTGTTTCAGACAGCTTACAATAGCTTACTGGCAGCTGTTGTTGGATAAATGATCATTCTACCGTGCTTCTGTCTGGTAAAACTATTTGGAGCAGTTTATTCAAAATAGCTTATTGATAGTGCAGAAACAAATAATGCAGAAACATAAAATCATCACAGATCAGTTCGAAAAGATGACAAACAGTTCTCACACAAACAGTTCTCACACTCAAACAGTTCTCACACTCTCGTGAGTATCAGAAAAAATAAAAAAAAAGATAAAGACAAGTACAAGTACAATGAATGAATGCATGCTTTCACGTTGCCACAAACGGTTCTCACGAATGTCAGATCTTATCCAAAAAAAATACACATCAAAATGAATCTATAATGTACGAAGAAAACAAAGACTTGCTGGATTAACTGTCATAGATAGCATCTGCTATAGACTCCACTTGCTGGATTAACTGTCATAGATAGCATCTGTTATAGACTCCTTCAAAGCAGTCATCTCAACTACACCTATCGTGTCATGAACTTCAAATTCATTAAAGTCATTCTCATCTTCAGGAACTGAAGGCCCGATCATAGTTTCTGATGGTTCTTCATAGACATTCAACTCATCGTTATTAGCTATACTGAAGTCCGTATTTAAACGTGAAGGATGTCGTCGGATGAAGTTATGAAGTGTCATTGTTGTCACCACAATATGCACCTGCTTCTAAAATGGATACGACGACATATCACGTAGGATGACCCATTTCTTCTTCCAAATCCCAAACGTTCTTTCGATTACCCCGCGTAAAGGGGAGTGACGTTTGTTAAACATTTCTTTCCTACCACGAATAGTGTCACTTGCTCGCTCAAAATCAGGAATATGATACGTAGTGTCTGGATATGACTTCAGATAGCCCTCTGCATAAGGTATCCAACATCAACCAAATAATATTTTTTTGTTATTGAAGACATTGTTATTTGCAATAAATACATATAACTAGGAATTTTATAAATCAAAACATACCTGAAGGCGGATTAGGAGAAAATACGACTGTCATGTGCACTCTCTTCCCAGCCTGCCATAACATATGTGAAACACATGTTGAAGTCACATACCGTCATGACATTTTGAGTAGTTGAACCACTTCGAATAATGTAAGCCATCTTGTTCTGGCTGGGTAGTCGGGCACCAGCGTGAGTACCGTCAATTGCACCTATGCAGTTCTGTTTACAGGGTTATAGAATATTTATATTTTGGTATGTACGTAAAGAAAACAATAGTTACCTTGAAGTAAGACATGTAACGGGGATCGGTTACGATTTGCCCTGGAGTATTAGCAAATGATGGATCTTCTGGCCTGATGATTTTAGCGGCTAAGCTAACAAGTGCATGTATGCATTTGGAGAAATAACGGCTTATTCTCTCCGATGAATACTGAAATCTCTGAATAACACCCTTAATTGATTCATTCTGTGACAGAATATATAGCGTTGTAGCCAATACCTCCCTTCTCGTCGTTCTCGAAGAACTTTGGAGTCTGTGATTCAGTGATAACTCGTGCAGGAGATCCATAAATATCGGTACAGTCATTCGAAAAATATTACTGAACTTAATTAATATATTACTGAACTTAATTGGATGTCCATAAAACATGTCACCTACCCATTTATCCCCAACAGTCATGGAGGTCATTCAGGGTATACGAACACTGTTTGATCGATAATACTCCAACAATAATATGACAATAACTGCAGCCCATGCCATTCTCTTATGACGTTCATGTTGTGGATCCATCCTAAAGAAAAAAAGATGTATGTTAGTTCATGAATTATTAATCAATAGAGCGAGCGAGAAATAAATAATGAGAACACTCAGCCAGTTACAATAAAAATGTATAGAGCTCTACTAATAGACATTCAGGAATCAAGTAGAAGTACATTTAAAAAAAATACATAACTCTAAATAGCAGCTGAGTACATAACTTTAAAGAGTACGTAATACAACAAAAGAAAACATATAGAAACTCAATCATCCACGACAATATGTAAATAATCGACTCACAACTCTGGTTCCATCGCCATGAATATTTGTCTACGTGTTGGATCCTCTAGTTTTTCATACATAGTGCATGAAAGCGCTTATTGGCTACTACTTTAGGGATAGTAGACAAAGTTCGAAGACAATCGAAAATAGTGCTGTCAGGAACTGGAGCAGGCGATGGAGCTCCAAAAGCATCTATGAGTTGGTCAAATGAAGTTTTCACAAAAGTGTCATTTTCTTTCTTCATTCTTCTTAGTCTGGGCCTCTGTGAGCTTGACTCCCCCATCTCCCTCTGGTTAACATAGTGTATTTCTTCTTAAACTGCCACCGGCTTTGGTGGAAAATCTTAGGGTATTCTTGAAAACCCCGTCTCACTAGGACTGAATGCATGCTTTCCCATTGCCACAACCCCCTTGAATATTATGTCAAGTTTATCTTCAAGATCTGACTCAATTCCGCTCTGTTTGTATTTTTTCGCTGTCGGCATTGCCTATAACATTCATTGAGCGGCTCTGGTTGGCCTATTCCCGATCTCAATCTCGGTGTACAGAGATTGCAGAAAATATTTGTAACTTTTTTATCCCACATCGCTGACGGACTACCTTCATTTATCTTAGCCATGGTGGAACTATTTGAAGAATTAAATATGCATAAAGAAATTCATATTGTAAATCAACATGCATAAGAAAATTTTTCAAATGAGTCAACAAGAGATGAAAGACATCGAACTTTGTACATGACTTAGAAGAGAAATAGTAAAAAACTTGACAACTTCTGCTGCCACCCATACCAACAACATTGTCCAAATTTGCTCATAAAAAAATAAAAAATGACACAAAGGAATTATGTGGTTCGGTCAAAAACCTACATCCACAGTAAGACATCAAACGTGTTTTATTATGCAATTGTATAAGAGTACATAATTATGATTCTCAAGGAAGAACAATACAACTAAAGTACATGTGTAACAATAAAGCAATAGACATCTTTCATATACTGACTGAATGACATTGAAAGACATCCAACTGAAGTACATGTGTGACAATAAAGCAATACACATCTTATATTTGATATGCACATTCTCATACTTGTCGTGGAATATAATTCCACTCGAAGCAATTGCCAAGTGTGACAATAATTTTCTTCATTGTCAACTACAAATATGCATTTCCATCATTTAGATAAGTAAACGAGATACTCATATCTACAGTCATCATCATAACCATAATGAGTGTTCTTATAAAAAATATAATCACAATGTTAAAAGACCAATGCAAACCATAGCTCTAAAGACTAATACAACTCGTAGTTTTAAAATATAAGCACTGTATTTTCTCTCTAGCCTCAGCATCTAAGGAAGCTAGAAAACCCCATAAAAATATACCAACTCGATGCTCTAAAACCCAAACAGAAATAATTCATCAACACAGAAATGAAAATGAGAGAATTCATGCACTAAAGCGCAACATTCAAAGAATTGCGGGTTCTGTATGTAAATGCCCCATGATATATTTTTTAACTAAAGAGCAGAGTATCAAGCAGAGTATCAAAAGTGGAAAGCATTCAAAGAATGCACCATTCCATTGATAGCTTGCAACTCATCTCAACACCAACGCCATATACATAGGACTCCAAGGCCAATAAATTCCCCATTATACAACTGAACAACATTCAAAGAAATGCCCCATGATATATCCTCTTAACTAAAGAGTGAAATGTATGTAAATGCCTCATTATAGAGTGGAATGTATGTAAATCCTCCATTATATTTTCTGCTAACATTGAATAGTATTTGCATTGGAAATGAAGTGGCATGTATTGTTTCTTCTCCAAAAATAACAAGAATTAAAAATATTTCCATGGATTGCAATAAAAAAATAGATCCCAAGCATTCCAAAATTCCAATTTTCCAATTCCAACATTTCGAGCAATGAAATTTTAACATAGGAACAGAAAGAAGAAATTTTCCAAATGACCCTATCACCAACCAACTGAAGCCCATATATAAGGGTATACCCGAAGTCATACGAACAGAAATACTCACAGAACATTATAACAGGTGCAGTGGAACACAAATCCAATGCATTCAAGGGATTTGCTCGTCTGTCATTCTTGTGATATTACCAGAAAAAAAATAAATTGAAAGTGCACTGGAACACAGATCCAATGCATTCCAAAATAATCCAATAAAGACATCCTCAAGAAAACCCTAAACCATTAATCGAATCTTGCAAAAAAAAAATAGAAAGACAATCGAATCGATGTTCGCAAGGAGAAGATCGAGCCATTAACCAGAAAGCATAGCAGCACATAGATCTCACCAGAGGAACGATCGAATCGATGTTTGCGCAAGGGAGAAGATCGGGCATGGAGAGGACGAGGGAGAGCGCGAGAGAGATCACCCAAGAGCACGGGAAGAATTCGAGCCCTAAACGTCAGTCATGAACGCCGAACGCATACCCTGCCTTGCGTGCGACTCCGTAGCACAAATAAAATACCGCGCGTCGCGGCGTTTTGGAAACGCCCTCCGAAATCGTTTTCCAAACAGCGCGGCGGCATTTTCAAAACGCCATCGCACCCAAATAAGCTGCCCCAAACGGGGCCCTCGTCTTTTGCTCTTTGTTCTGCTCTCACTTATTTGATCCTTATCTCTCTCACATTCTTACCTACAAGAAAACACACACACATTCTCCTTCTCTCTCTCTCTCCCTCTCCCTTTCTCTCTCTCTCTCTCTCGTCATCTTCCCTTTCTTATAAAAAGGGACTGACCGATTGATAGACAGTAGCCTTTCTTTTTTTTTAATGAATATAACAATTTTTTTTTTTCAACACTCATTAGCTGGCGGAGAAGTTGCATTAGGTTTTTTTGTACCCTTGCATTGATAGTTTGTATGAATACAAATAAATTTTGCTTTTCTAAACCTATTACATCTTTCCATTTAAAGTTTATACCAACGAACTACTAATGACTATATTTCCAAACAAAAACTTTCAGAGCTACATCTTTGACTATAAGGATGCGTTTTCTTTGAACCCCAGAACACAATTTCTAGAAGATATTTTTGGAAATTACGGCATTGTCATATTATCTCTTAATATCTTATTCTCTTAAATGGCCATTCCTATTTTCTAGCCGCAACTTCTACTTTATTAGTCAAATGCCCTTTTGTTAGACTTTGTAAATAATTCTATTCTACTAGATAGAATGAAAGCTATTCTTTCCCTTTCATGAGTATTTCTTCTGATGATATTCTTCATTGAAATCATCTATGATGTCAAACTTTCCACAGATAATCAATCGATTTATCTGTTTCAATATTTTCATTTTTTCCGTTGTCTTGACTCTTTTTTTGTGCACACTATGGCATTACAAAATCTCAAGAGGTGGTCCTGTTTGGCTAGAAGAATTGAGACAGGATCAGGATTTCAATAATAATCCCTTCTTGCAGTTACAGATTGCGTGAAACTATTAAATTTTGCATTTCTGGGCTGATCTTTTCATATTTAATTTAGATTAACAAACTGCTAATGTCTGTGTTACCAATGATTCACTTTTCACGCATTTTTTTATTTTTTATAAGTAATAGTTGGGATGAAATTTCTAATTGTCGCAAATAGTAATTTATTTAAGCTATAATTGGACCTTGCTATGTAGATCTAGCTTTGACAGTTGAATACTCCATTAGCATTTTTAGTCCATATTCGAGTAAGTGGTGCAGTTCGTAGGTCAATTTTAGCGGAAACTTTAAAAGCCTCAAGGAACTAACTGTTTGTTTGTTGTGATTTTGAATATTTTCGGTTGATTTCTGTTAAACTCACTAATGCATTCAAGCCTTCCATCAGTGATAACCATTTAGTTTATCTGTACATAAATTTACATTATCTTCCATTTTTTTTTATCTCAGCATTTTTATCATGCCCTTGTGTGCATGAGAAAGCCTCAAGGAAGGGGTCTCGAGTTGGCAAAAAAGCATGCAATATCATGTCTCTGTGAGCTTGCTTCTATGTCAAAGTCAATGGAATTCCTCAGATCTAATGCTTGTAGAGCTATTCCCGGTGAAATTGAATGTAAGACAACTGCGTCAGGAAGACAGCCATTTGGTTTTGATGCTAATTTAAATAGCAGATTGTCTACTCCAACTCCTCCACGAGCAATCCAAATTCTCAGCTGGAAAGAAGTGAGCCATAAGAGAAGATAGCTAGAGTTATAAAATTGTTTTTTCTTGGAAGGATTTACATGCATACCACTTAATTCTTACGTGTTTACACATCTTGCACCTAAACGTCAATTTTTACATTTTTGCTACCTTACCTATGCATGAAAAGTTTTTTTTTTTAAATAGAAAAAAAAACACTATGCATGATTAGGTGTATTCCACTCTTTAAAAGTTAAAATAATGGTATTTTTTATGTGATATGAAAGATTTGGGTGGTGTAAATGTAAAAATCAAAGTTTCAAAGTTTAGGTGTTAGATATGTAGATATGTAAATACATAGGAATTAGGTGGTACGAATGCAAATGCCCCTTTTTTTTAAAAAATTATTAGTTTGTTTCACTAGTCCTAGCCTAAAAATATGTTCTTATTGGAGTAGGTACCGGCAACGGACTTTATTTCAGGATCAATAATTTTGTTGAATATTCCCTCTATTTCACATTACAGGCTATTGAGTACTTTGAAAAGCTTCTGAATGATCTGGATGCTGTTTTTTCGTTTCCACTTGATCCGTTGCTGGATAACATTCTGCAGTTTTTGGTCCAATTTCAGAAATCACAACCTGATCTAGTGGCAAGAGCTCATCTCCAGGTATCATCAAAACTTTTGTAATTTATTTTACATTTTTGCAAAAGAACTGTTAGTATTGTTAGATCCGTGTATCCAATTTTTGCCAAACAATTCTACATATTGTTTCATGTTTGCATTTACAGAGATGCCACCCAATTCTTTTGTAGTCACACATCTAACACCTAATGTTTAATTTTTACATTTTATACCACCCACAGTTTTAATATCACATAAAAAATACCACCTTTTTTATTTCTAAAATGACGATCAATTTTTA
Source organism: Phalaenopsis equestris (assembly GCF_001263595.1). Lineage (NCBI taxonomy): Eukaryota > Viridiplantae > Streptophyta > Magnoliopsida > Asparagales > Orchidaceae > Phalaenopsis > Phalaenopsis equestris. The sequence goes on from NW_018164686.1 coordinate 258,281, forward strand.
TTTTTTTTACTGCTGGCAAAATAACTCAGTTCCAGCTCCTACTCTTACTCTTAATCTTGCACCCTTTTTTTTTCATATTCCCTTGTAGTTCTTCATATCTATTTTCTAAATTCTTCAGCTTGTATTGTTATAAATTATTAGTGTAAAACGTGTCAGTTAAAAGATAAGTATTATGCCTTATTTTGCTGTCATTTTACTTATTTTAAATAGTGATTATGGATTAGTAAATCTAGTGGTATTATTCTTCTTGATTTATCTCTCTGTTAAATTATCATGCTACTTTTATGGTAATTTTTAAAAAACTATTTGGAGATTTACTATTTTTTTGAAAATATATTACACGTTATTTTATGAATACTATGTCTTATTTATTTTTCTTGTACAACAATAAAAACAGCAACAAAGCATTCATCCCACTATGTGGGGTCGGCTACATGATTCCTTTTTCTCTATTGCATTCTATTTAGTGTCATATTTTTATTTAGTTCTAATAAATTAAGATCATTTTTAATACAATAAGCCCAAGTCTTCCCAGGTTTACCACTGCCTTTCTTAACATAAGTCGAATCTATAACATCTACTCTCCTAATCGAATCATCAGATGGTTGACGTTTAATGTGACCAAACCATCTAAGATGACTCTCTTTAATTTTGTCTGTCACTGGAGCTACACAAACCCTATCACAGATATATTCATTTCTCATTTTGTCTCTATGTGTAATGCCACTCATCCACCTAATCATTCTCATCTCCGCAACACTCAACTCAGCATTATGCTTCTCTTTTGAAGGCCAACATTGAACGCCATAGAGCATTACAAGCCTCACCACCGTCTTATAAAATTTTACTTTCAGTCTAAGTGGAACATTTTTATCACACAAAAGGCTCGAAGCATTCCTCCACTTCAACTAACCAACTTGATAACCAACTTGAATAACCAACTTGAATTCTACTATTAACATCCCCATCTATATCACCACGCTTTGAACAACAGAGCCGATATATCTAAATTATTCACACCTTTTAATAATTTGATCACTCAAAGTTACCCTTCTATTACTAGAGCTACTACTACTAAAGTTACACTCTATGTATTCTGTTTCAGTTCTACTCAAATGAAGGCCTTTAGACTCCAATGTAGACCTCCATAATTCAAGTTTTTCCCGAGCTCTTTCTCTCGTCTTATCCACGAGAAGTATATCATCAATAAAAAGCATACACCAAGGTACATCCTCCTGTAATTGTCCAGTAAGACCGTTCATAACTAAAGCAAAAAAGATATGGGCTTAAAGTCGATCCCGGATGGAATCCAATAAAAAAAGGAAAATATTTTGTCATTCCTCCTTTAGTTCGAATTAACAACTCTAGTATACATATGTTTAATGAGTTGAATATAAGTCATACCAACACCTTTCTTCTCAAGAACTCTCCAAAGGATATCTCTTTGAACCTTATCCTAAGCTTTTTCTAAATCAATAAAAATCAAATGTTGGTCCTCCTTATTATCTATGAACTTTTTCATCAAACCTCTCAATAAATGTATAGCTTTCATGGTAGACCTTTCCGACATTAATCCAAATTGATTATGAGAAATCTTTGTAATACGTCTTAATTTATGTTCAATTATCCTCTCTTATAATTTTAAAGTATGACACATCAACTTAATTCCTCTATAATTTGCACACTCCTATGCATCCCCTTTATTCTTAAAAATGGGGACCAAAATACTCTTCCTCCACTCCTCGGGCATCTTTTTAGTTTTTAAAATAATATTAAAGAGTTTAGTAAGCCAAGAAATTCCCAAATCTCCTAAATATTTCCACACTTTAATTGAGATATCATCAGGTCTTACAGACTATCCCCCCTTGGTTTTCTTTAAATCCTCCTCAAATTCTTTTCTAGTAATACGACGGTAAAAATGAAACGTTTTATTATTGTTAACGATATTATTCATTTTTATTATGAAATTAAAAAAAAAATTATTTAGTTTTATGCATTCTCTAAAATTATTTGCTTAATATTGTTGATGAAAAAACTCTTACTGGGATTGATTTCTTATTGCTGCTGACAGATACCATTTGAAACAAGTTCATCTCCTTACTAAGCTTTTACTAATTATTTTAGCCTGATGATCGGTGAGTTTGACTCGTTGCCATTTGATTAGTTCAAATGTTAGTTCTAGCCTTCTTAGTCAATACAAAAAAAAATAATTTATTGTTAAATATATATAAATTAAAAAATACTTAAATTTTGCATAAATAATTGTATATTCAATTCACATTTCAACAATTGTCGTTATTTTTCTAATTCTTATGATATGAGTTTTGAACCTTATTGTTTAGCAAAGGAGGTCATTAGGCTTGCAAGCCTAGGCATGAATCCATAAAGTGGAATAAAGAGGTCTAAATTATAATGATAAAAATTCCAAATGTTCTTTGTTGTTTGTGGCCAATTTAGTTCTAAACTGTCACATTTCTATAATTTAGTTCCCTGCCTGTGTAAAATTGATTCACAATGATCTCTCTCGTATAAATCATTTTATGAAATTGATTCCTATTTTGTCCATCAACCATGCAAAATCTATTCCAATTTTGTTCATTAGGGACCATTTTGGATTAATTTTGCGTAGTTGAGAAACCAAATTAGAGAAATGTGATAATCTGGGCTAAATTGATCACATATAAATAGTTGGGTACCTAATTTTGGATTTTATTTATTGATTAAATTATTGATATTACCTATTATAATCGGTAGTTTCCTATTCTTACATTACTTTTATTTATTTCATGCTGTTTGGGGGTTTCTGTTTTTATTCTTTTCTTTCATATTAGCAGGTATCCTTTTTTTCTATTTAACTTTCATGCAAGTTAGAGATATTTGGCGTGTTATAGCACATAAATAATGACAGTTGCATCACAGTAGATACTGGTGCTGTTGATAATTCCGTTTAAATAATTTTTGTTATGTGTGACTGATATGATCATTTTGAAATCATACTTTTAATTTTTGTACTACATAATCGGTGCGTAGTAATTTTTCATATCATGAACCTTAGTTACTGATAAAGGACATGTGAAATGAATCAACATTAACAACTGCACGATCACGTTAATAATTGTCTGAACCTATAAAAATAATATTGTTTACATCAAAAAATACCAACCTAATTTGTCTTTTGGGGTTAGTTTTCTCGTTCTAATTGATCTGGGGTGGTTTGGAAGGAATCATAATAAAGTTATTTACTATAACTTTAGCCAAAAGTTTCTATTATTCTGATGGGTAAAATGGCAGTGTTATTTTGTTGTCCAACCTTATTTTTCTTGTGTTTATTTTACTTGTTTTGCTAACCGGTGAACAGCTTTTGTTAGTTCAAGATGGGAAGTTATATGGGAAATATTCTTTCCATGAGGTCATTTCAAGGGAATTAGCAGCGCCTGAAGTTGCAAGGGGTCAGACATTTCAGGAAAATGAATTTGTAGTGCAGCTAGGTCTGGTAAGCTTTCTTTCTCTACATATATTTTTGTATTATAAAGATGTTTGTTGAGGGTAAAACATCTTTTTTTCTATTTTTGACGGATAGCTGACGATAAACTTGATTAAAATCCTCTGTACTAACAATGCGTGGCAAAGGCGCAAACTTGGCAAGATTTTACAGGATTGGGGTGTTATTTCAATACAGGTTTGTGCTTGGACTTGCTAATTTAATTTGCACGTATAACTTTAAATGTATCTTTTAGCTACATGTTATGTTTTCTATTATATATTTTGCATAGTTTTCTTGCATAATTTTTGTATTTTTCTCAGTAGCTTTTATGCGAAGGCCTAACCACATTAGTTATATTCAGTGGAGATTTCACTAGATTAAAAATTATTTATTATTGAATCTGCTATCTTTATTCCAGAATGTTCGTTCTTAATTGAGCCTTTAATTTTTTTCAAATTTAACTGGTGTATTTTTCTACATTTGGGCTTTTTTATTATAATAAAAGAGTTGAAGTAGTATTCAATCACTTTTAACATGGTATCAAGAGCTTGATTAGGGCTTAGCGATCAATCTTATCCCTCCACTTGTCCCTTCCCATCCCTTCATTTCTTACTTGTGCCCCCACTACGTTGCTTGAACAAGTGAACAACACTACAATCTAATTGCAATTAAAGGATTGCAAGCTTGTTTCTCTCGAGCCTTGCCTGCTACACGGACATATCACCATTGCTCCCAAATGCTATGCCTGCTAACTACTGGATAACTTTTGTCTTGCACCTGCAACACACACCTTCTATGTTCTAAGCGCATTTGAATGCTCCTTGTGCATGCACTAGCTCATCTCTATTTATTGCCCTGCATTTTTTGCTTCTTTGTGCATGTATTCTTCTTTCTCACATTATCTTTGCACATATTTCTCTAAAAATCTCATTTTGTGATTTCTTCTTGGCAACCTCTTCCAAACATGGCTTTTCGATTTATTTTTAATTAACTCATTGTTTTACTCATTGATGGCTTATTCTACCTCTCTCCAAAACTTCCTTCAATATTGATATCACTTTCAAACTCGATAGTACTATCTATATTGTGATTTTGTGATTTTTGTTTTCTCATCAATTTCCATGAAAAACTTCATTATTTGGACTCTTGGTTCTTGAATTAATGGATACCACCAAATATATAAAATGACAGGCGTTTGACTTTGCTATTCTCACTTGGATGCTTGATAATCTCAAATTGCCTTCATTGCTATGTATTAGGAGTTTGCCAAAGGGATTTTGTATTTTATTGGTTCCACATTTTAAGACAACAATATCTTTAGTTGTACTTATTTTTCCTTGACTTTTCTTTACATTAAAATATTCTTCTTAACATTATATTAGTACATTAAAACATAAATATTTTGAATTTCAATATCGCCCCTTTTATCACTGATACCATTGGCAAAAATAAAATAAGGAATTTTTTTTGGTCGAGTTTCTCTTTAGTTCCTACACATCTCTACAATGTTTTCAAGCTTAGGTAATGGTTGATTCTATCATGGCTCTTTCACATATTCTATGGCTCACTAAGCATGCTAATCCATCTTATTTTGATAATGAACAAACAATTCTTGCCTTTAAAACATGATGGTGAGGGGAGGCTTAAGGTTTGCTTTGGAGTTATTAAGTTCTTTTTTGTTAGAAAGTTTCAAAATATGATATGGAATGTGTAAAAGCAAGGGATTATGGGATGCATAAAATAAGGGAAAAGCCCAAATTATTGGTTGGCCATACTGGGTTCAACCCAAAAATATCAAACCTCAGATCCAATTTTAATCCTTTTGTGGAAAATATTTGTAACCCTTGGGCTTACAAAAGTTTGGAATCATAGCTTAGGATGTCTAGATATGGTATGAGAAGTTTCTTGAAATTTTATGAAGTTTTTTTATATTTTTTTTGGATTTTTGTTGGAGACCAAGTCATGTCAAAACCAAATATGGGCATACAGGGTTCAACCTAAAAATATCAAACCTTAGATCCAATTTTAATCCTTTTGTGGAAAATATTTGTAACCCTTGGGCTTACAAAAGTTTGGAATCATAGCTTAGGATGTCTAGGTATGATATGAGAAGTTTCTTGAAATTTTATGAAGTTTTTTTATATTTTTTTTGGATTTTTATTGGAGACCAAGTCATGTCAAAACCAAATATGGGCATACAGGGTTCAACCTAAAAATATCAAACCTTAGATCCAATTTTAATCCTTTTGTGGAAAATATTTGTAACCCTTGGGCTTACAAAAGTTTGGAATCATAGCTTAGGATGTCTAGATATGGTATGAGAAGTTTCTTGAAATTTTATGAAGTTTTTTTATATTTTTTTTGGATTTTTATTGGAGACCAAGTTATGTCAAAACCAAATATGGCAATAGTGCTTGTGTAGATACTTAACTTTAGTAAAAGGGTTTAGGGCTTGTGACAATTAGAGAAAATTTCTACCAAGGATATGAAAATGTGATTAGATTAATTGTAGAGCCTTACACAATTTTTTTAAGGGTTTAAGGGCAAGTAGCCAAAAAAATAAGATTAGGTCAGATTTGGGCTAGGATTGACCAACCATTTTTAGTGGGGTTTAAGCAGAGATTTTGTGAGAATTTTAGAGATGGAGGAATTTTGAAGTGGTAGAGGAAAGAAAGAGCAAAATTTCCCCACCATGATTTTGATTTTCACTGGAAGAGAAAAATAAAGAACACAATGATAAATAAATCTGTCACCACCGAAGCAGTAGATGGTGAAATAACGTCAGATCTTCATTTTTTCTGGTTAGCCACCAAGCCTCTAAATCTTGATGAAAACTTAAATTTTTATTCAATTAACTATTACTTTCATTCAACACAAAAATACATAAATAGGTTCATACAAAACCTTAAATCTATTTTAAAAAATTTAAAATACAAGACGTGGGGGATCGTAGTGATCAACCCATAATATTTTAAAAACCCTGAAAACTCATCTTAAAATATTTAACTAATTGCAAATCTTGCAATTCATTATTTCTCTCATGATTTTTCAAAATGTTTTTCATAATACTCAAATTCACTTGAAATTTAAAATTTTTAGATTTTTTCATGCAAGTCTTTAACTTGAAACACAAACAAAGTCTTATACAAAATTAGAACATTAAAATTTAAATAAATAATTGTAGTTAAAATTCTTTATCAAATTCTCATTATGCTTATGGTTTGTTCATCTGACTTTTTTGCTTTTGTTGCATAAATTTTTCAGGCCTTCAATGAATTCTTCTTTAAAAAGTTACAATCCTAGTAGTCCTCTACAAGGATGAGTGCCATCTTCTCCAAATCGTCTCTTGTATGTTGTGGATCATTTTAAAAAATGTGTTGACGTGGGGTGCTAACAACGCTCCTAATGCGGGACGCTAATAGCGTCTCTGTAGCAGGTTGCTAATAGCGCCTAACGCAAGTGCTAAAATTGCCAGCCGGTTGAACCGGCTGGATATCTCCTCGCTGGTCTAGGGAACCGGTCAAGAACAAGTCTCGAAAAAGAGAGGGGGGGGGGGGGGGGGGGGAGGGAAGATGCATAGAAGGGCGAGGCCACCGAGCGCTTTTCTAGTTATGGAAGTCCTTTAATGGCTATTTTCTGGTGTATTCCCCTATATCGTGTTGGAATTTCTTTTCCTATTCTTTCCCTTTTTTCTTTTATTAAAGTCCATATATTGTTGTTTGAGAGAGTTAGGTCAGTATTGGTTTTGCAGATTCCAGATTCTTGTGGAGTGTTCTCCCTATTCTAGGGCTGTATTTGAGGAGGTGATGTGCTCCGACTATATCCTACTCCAAGGTGGTGTTGTATCTTTCCATCTAACTTTACCTAACCCTTCTTCTCCTCTCTCTTCCACCTCCGACCACCTCATACTTCAACATAACACCCAGCCACCCTTCCTCCAAGTGCTTTTTCTTGTTATCCAGTTCCCGGACATTAACCCAGCCTTCAACCGCCTTGTCCCTACAATCTCGCATTGTTGTCCTCCCTTCTCAGCCTTCATCCCAGCCTCGTTCGTCGTTGTTCTACATCAAAACCTGCTACCATCCCTCCATCATTATTGTCTTTGTAGTTCTGCCACCAACATTCCTTTGCTGCCACCAACATTTCTTTTCTGCCACCACCCCTGCCAACCAACCCGATCCACCTAGCTGACCTCCACCGCTCTTGGAACAAACCTTAGTTTGCTTATGTTGTTTATGTTTTGTGTTGTTATTTTATGTTGTATTGTGTTGTAACATTCTCTACACATTAATAACAGTTTATTTTTGTTTTTCCATTGTTTTTCCTACTAGTTTCGATATCATTTGGTATCAAAGTCAGGTTAACCCTAGTCTCATCATAGGGTTCCTAGCATCTATCCTAAAGTCACCTCCTCCAAAATTTTTTCTTTCCAATTCCCAAACATCCTACCCAAGTCACCTCCAAAATTTTTTCTTTCCAATTCCCAAACATCCAGCAAGAATTTAGCCTACCCCTAATTAAACCCTTGCTGATTTTTAAAATCAGCAACAACAAATTAAATTTTCTACACTATCAATGAGTCTCCTACACTCTCTTTCACCTCCCCACCCTAAACTCTATCCATGCCTCAAGCAAGATACATGCCTAAGCCTATCGAGTAGGAGATAGGGCGAGAGCTTAGTCTTCTTCAATAGAGATTTGCGGATATTGAAGAGGGTTTACTTTTGACCCAAATTTAGAGAGTCGAAGGGGAGAAAGAAATGACAATCTGAAACCCTTCTATGGGGATACGTTCAACGATGACAGGCCAAAACGTTTCAGTATCCAATATCAAAGGAGGCCTTGAGAAGGATATCTGAATCCCTCTCTCAGAAAGAATTCTTGAGAAGAGATACCAGCAGGAGGACACAGAGATTATGGAATCAAGGTGGATTTACACAAGTTTGAAGGAGGTATGGATCCAGATGAATTCCTTGAGTGTTTGCAAACTGTTATACAGATCTTCGAGTATAATGAGGTATCAGAGGATAGACGAGTCAAGCTAGGCACCATTAAACTGAAGAAGAGTGCTTCCCTATGGTGGAAAATTTTGTAGAGAGAGGAAAAGAGAAGATAGTGATAAGATGACTAAATACGAGAAGATGAACGCAATACAGAAAAAATACCTTACACCTCACTATCGCTAGGATATGTTTATGAAACTCTACAAATTGTAGCAAAGGGATCTTTCAGTGGAGGGGTTCACAACGCAATTCGATCACTTACAGCTAAAGTACAAATTGATAAAGCCAAAAGAGCATACAATAGCCATATATTTTGGGAGACTGAAGCCTGCCATTAGCAATGTAGTGTATCTGCAACCATACTAAACACTAAGAGATGTACAAACATTGGCCTTGAAGATAGAGACAACAAAAGGAGAATATGAAGTAGTCATCCTTTAGACACCAACCTTCAGGCAAGTAGCCACCTACAGTTACCACGACCGATAATGACACCCCGGGAGAGACTAGCAAGCTCAAAAACGGGAATTACAATCCGAATTAGAGTGAGAAGATGCAGGAGAAAGGCAGCGCCTCCAACACTGTACCGGCCAGGAAATGCTTCAAATGCCACAGTTACAGTCACATAGCCTCCAACTGTCCTACGAGCAGAGTAGTCTGACTAATCAAGGTGTCGTGAGAGATATTAGCTATGAAGAAAAGGCCTAGGAATAAGATGAGGTGTATCAACCTTCCCCAGAAGAGTGAGAGGCGCTCGTGATTCGACGGATCTTGCAGACTGAGGACATTAGGGATTTACTGTGGCTTCAATTCAACATATTCTACACCAGCTGTGCAGTGAATGGAAAGGTGTTTAGTCTTATCATCGACGGCAGAAGCAACAAGAAAGTGGCATAGACACAGTTGGTAGAGAAATTGTGACTCACAACTCAGATGCATTCCTAACTATATTCACCTATATGGCTGAAAAGGAGAATTGGTTTAGCATCTATCAGAGTTGCTTAGTAGAGTTTTCGATTGGGGGCCAGCTACAGGATCAAATGTGGTGTGACGTGGTTTCCATAGATGTCTGCCACCTTTTGTTAGGATGACCTTAGCAGTTTGACCGGAGGACTCAGTACGACAGATTCAAAAACAGTTATTCTTTCACCAAGGATGGAAAACATATCTATCATTCAACTTTCTACAGCGGAGTCTAAGAACACAGGAGCCCTTACCAATAGAGCGACATCAGTGGGGCCAATTTTAGTGAAGAAATTGGATGAGAGGACCGAGACACCCGCTCCATATACTGGACAGATATGACTAAGGGTATATCAGGTCGACACCGTACCGTCGGTACCACTGCCGTACAGGAAGGGTTAGATTACTCTCACTGCATGCCCGATTGAACCGATCGTGGGTTACTTTGGGAAGATTCAACAGTTTAAGCGTGGTCCACAGTCTCAGGAGAACAGATTGATATGGACCTTTGCTCGTAAGTTGGGTAAGACTCTCAGATACCTCCGGAGACTAGTGCATTCGTCAATGGGATCTAGGGGCAGTTGACGAAATGGAAGCTTCGACCTCTCACGTCGAAGCTCCCCCAATCGTGGAAGACTGACGTGGGATGCTAAGAGGCGCCCCTGTAGCGGGCTCTAACTGTGCCCCTAACGTGGGATGCTAATAGCGTCCTTGTAGTGGGACGGTAACAACAGCCTAACACAGGCGCAAAAATTGCCAGCCGGCTGAATCGGTCGGCCATCTCCTTGAACCAACCCAGAACAAATTAGGGGGGGGGGGAGCGCAGAGGGATTGCTAGATATGTAGAATGGGTGAGGCCACCGTGCGCTTTTATGGCTATTTTCTAGAGTATTCTCACCCCTTCCTCTTGTGTGAGAATTTCCTTTCCTATTCTTTCCTTTTTTTTCTCCAAGTAGAGTTCATATATTGTTGTTGTTTTAGAGAGTTAGGGCAGACTTGGTTTTGCAGATTTCAAATTCCTATATGGAGTGTTCTCCCAATTATAGGGATGTATCCAAGGAGATGGTGGTGCTCTGGCTGTATCCTGCTCCAATGTGGTGCTATATCTTTTTTTTTACCCTAACCATTTTCATCCCCTCTTCCACCTCCAACCACTCCATACTTCAACCGAACACCCATCCACTCTTCCCCCAATTGCTTACTCTTGTCGTCTAGCTCCCCGGACATCACCCTTGCTGTAATAGCTCATTTTAGTTGCATGGGGAGAGAAAACGAAGAGAGCGGAGAGGAATCAAAGAGTCGAGTAGTCGAAAGAGGAAATGAAGAATCGAGGAAGAGGAAAAGAGGCGTCGGGAAAATGTGAAGGGGGGGGGGGGGAGGAGGGGCGGGAAGGGTGGGGGACGTTGGGAAGCCAAGGTGAAATTTCGCCCTATAAATTGTCAAATGCTTACTTTTCCAGCCAAGTGTCTTGTTTGTGGTAAAGTAAGATGAGAGGGAGGAGTTCTGTGCAGATAGAGGAGACAAGCCCGACATACGAAGATGGAGAAGAGCGGCAGGGGGAACGTCGGATCGTGCGAAAAAGGAAGTTGAGCATCTCACGCTAAGACGAGGCTTACCTACACACAAGGGAGGTGAATCGCGGTCTGCACGTGTTAGGGCTCGACAAAGGTATGTATAATAAGGTTTCTAAACTGATTTATTAGTATAATTAATAATATATATGTGTATATATATATATATATATATATACTATTGAATTGAAAAATAAATGAGATTATATAAACTAAAGTAAAGATAATTTTTTGCTAATTAAAATAATAATAGCATAGTAATTAAAATAAAATTTTAATATAAATATCATGTTTATTTAGGCATTCATTTTAGAAAAATTGATGTCGAGACAAATTTATCGAATTAAGCGTCATCAAAGTGAGTACTTGTACTTTCAAATTATAGTAATAATTTATTTCTTCTCAAATATGTTTGCAACTGATGATATTCGTGGATGCTTTATTCAAATTGAGTTATTCTTTTCTTTATTGGTCATATCGTTGCGAATATTGTAGCTATTTACTTATGCATTTTAGTGTATGTTTTATGTAGTATGGTTGAATGCGATGAATCCATATGTTTATGTTGACTGCTTATATGTGCATGACTGATTATGATGGAGCACTCCTTGATGGTACTTGTGGAGAACACTAATGTACCCGTGTACATATGAAAAAAGATATTGATATTGATGAGTATTAGTTGACAATTTTTAGATGGTGTCTTCTGTGATGGTTGTATAGATATGAAATAATATTAATATGTTATTTGTACAGTAAAACTCTTTGAATCCTGATATTTATATTGATTTATTAAACAGCTTAACTAACATGCATATTGCTTCTTTTCTCATGTATTATTCTAATTTAAGAGTATGAGTATTCATTGCTTGTTTAACTCATTGTTTTTTAAACTAAAATTTCATGTAAATTTTAAGAAATTAAAAGTTAAGCATTAAAAGGGAAAATCTTTATAGAAGAGTCAAATAACTATCAACGAGGTAATTTTAATTGTATCATTTTAATTTAATTTGTAGTGAATCTTTCATCTATTAAATTGTAGAATAATATAGAAAATTTAATTCACACCGTCCGGTTGTCTGTACCCGTTGTTAATTCCAAGCCTCAAGTCGGGTCGTGACTAAAATGATTTTAGAGACAGGTTGGTTTAAGATTAAATAATTGAATCCTGATTAAAGACAATGGGAAAATTATAAAAAGGTTATAATAATTATAAAAAAATTAAAGTTAACTTAAAGTAATAAATTAGAAGAGCAGCAGCCGCATCGTCAGATCGTACTAAGGAGGAGGAAGTCGAGCATCTCATGTTGAGGTGAGGCTTACCTGCACACAAGGGACGTGAATCGTAGTTTGCGTGTGTTAAGCTCGACAGAGGTATGTATAATAAGGTTTATAAATTGAAATAAATGGGATTATATAAAGTAAAATAATGATAATTTTTAGCTAATTAAAATAATAATTACATAATAAATAAAAATAATTTTAATATAAATACCATGCTTAAGTTAGGCGTTCCATTTTAGAAAAATCGATCTCGAGACAAAATCTTATTGAATTAAGCGTCGTCGGGGTAAGTACTTGTACTTTTAAACTATAGTAATATTTTTTTTCATCTCAAATATGTTTGCAGTTGATGATATTTGTGAATGTTTAATTCTGATGGGGCTATTGTTTTCTTTATTAATTATATTGTTGCGAATGTTGTAGTTATTTACTCGTGCATTTTAGTGGATGTTTCATATAATATCATTGAATGCGATGAACCCATATGTTTATGTTGACTGTTTGTATGTGCACGACTGACTACGATAGAACACCCCTTGATTGTACTAGTGGGGGAGCACTAATGTATCAGTGCACGTATATGAAAAAGGATATGGATATTAATGTGCTTTAATTGACACAATTTTTAGACGGTTCTTTCTGTGACGGTCATATAAATATGAAATGATATTTATATGTTATTGATATAGTATGTTTCTTTGTGTGACATCAAATATTTATATTGATTTATTAACCAGTTTAACTAACATACATATTTTTTTTTTTTTCTCATGTATTATTCTAGTTAAGAGTATGAGTAGTCACTGCTTGTTTATCTTATTATTGTTTTAAACTAATATTTCAGGTAAATTTTAAGAGATTAAAAGATGAACGATAGAAGAAAAAAAAATTATAAAAGACGCGAACAACCATCAACGAGTTAATTTTAATTATACCATTTTAATTTTAATTTGTAGTAGTTCTTTCATTTGTTAAAGTGTAGAAGAATATAGAAAATTTAATTCACACCGTCAGATCGTCTGTACCTGCCTTGATTAATTCTAAGCCCCGGGCCGGTCGTGACACCAGCCTTCAATTGTCCTGCCCCTATATTCTCGCATTGTTGTCCCCACTTCCCAACGTTCATCCCAGCTTCGATCGCAGTTATTTTGCAGCAAAACTTACTACCCAACCCTCCATCATTATTGCTCTTTTAGTTCTGCACCTTCCCCTCGTTGTCAGCACCCCTGCCAAGCAGCCTGATTTACCTAGCCGACCTTCACCGCCCTAAGAATACACCTTAGAGGTGTTTGCTTGTATTATTTATGTTTTGCGTTATTTTCTGTTATGCTGTGTTCTAAATCTCTCTCTACATTAATAATTTTTTTTTGTATTTCCACTGTTTTTCCTACTAGTTACGGTATCTTGCGTCCTCCAATCTCATTGGAGTTTGGAAACATGCCTTCTCCACCATCATGAATTAGTGTTGCATATGTTTGGATGTGCTCCATCAGAAAGATGGGCTTAAGTTCACTTGCGTGTGATTGCTTTCTCCATCTGCAAAGGGTTAGTTCCAAATTTTTATGCAATATATTTCAATATTAATATCTTTTATGTTAAAAATAAGAGTGATTTATGTTTTAATTGGCAATTCCAAAAAATGTTGGGCCCAATTTGTTAAAATTAAGCTTTTGAATTTGAAGGTTTTTTTTTAAAGTTTGAATTAAATACTCACATAATTACCTTTTTTATATTCTCTTTCAAGGATTTTTTTTAATGAAATTAACATATTTATTGTCACTTTGTGTAATTTTCTTCTTAAGGGTTTTATGTAAGCTAATAATTATTGATGCAAAAGGAACTTTAGATTATAAAAATGTTTGTGTTTGATTATCAACTATATGAATAGATATTTTGGGATGACAGACATAGGCTAACTAAAATTATGTTAGCCTAACATCTCTATAAGGTATATATTCTATGCAATTTTATTATCTCTATGAAAAATGCTCGTGCAATATATAATGTATCAATTGTGTTATTATAAAATAAAAAAATATTTTATCTTAGAGAAACTCTCAAATCCCATAGTATAAATAATAATATTTGGCTCTAAGATGGGTAGGATGTCACACATGACATCACCATATAGGGACTCCCAAATAGTTGGTAGTCCAACCTGCTCATTTTAGAGCCTGCGAGGGATGAGTTGGTTTGTTTAATGTGGGGGTTTTCTATATGAAAATTCCTGGTAGGGATGAATTGGGTGGGTGCTATAGGTGGTATTTTTAGCCTAATGCTCCATTTATTAATCTAGCTCATCATAACTTTAAGCAAGGTTTGCATATTAAATTTATTATCTTGTTGGAATTGTTGAATTTGCCATGGCCTATCTTTATGATTATTTTGCTCTAGCATTTAAGTTTTTTATTTGTTTTGCCTAATCTCTCAAACTGCTCTATACTAGTTGACTTGGTGGCATGTTGTGTCATTAAAACAGGAGTATACAAGTTATGTAGTTTTGTAATTAGTTAATTAAATTAAAATGTGACTATAAGGGTGAATTCTTACTACTGTGAATACTTAAATGATATAAAATATGAAGGCATAGAAGTGTGAGCTTACACATAATTATAAGAAACATATTTATCTAGTTAATACAAATAATCTGAAATTGTTAAGTCTAACCAGCTCATTGCCAAAATATGATATAAGTTTCTTAGAATTACTAGTAGACAATTCAAATCTGATACATAACATGAAAATAGACCACATAATTGAGAAAATAATATAAGGGTTTTTCCCAAATTTTAATCAAGTAAAGCTTCTTGTAATTGTCTCTACAAAACTTGCCCCTTCTTCAATTTTATGCTCTTTTGGTGAAAGGTCCAAGGTTTGTTTTGACGTGATAAATTTTCTTGGGTTCAGAAGCTTCAAATTTTAGAAGGAATTTATGGAAATATGGAATTAAGATTTCGGCGGAAGAATAAGGGGAAAATTTAAATTATGGGTCAACCATAGAAGATGCAACCTAAAAATAAAAAAAGATTTTAAATATGAATTTAAGCCTATGGTATGGAAAATATATACAGTTGCAAGGCATAAATCACTTGAAAATATTAGATTTAGATGCTATATATGATCTGAAAAGTATCATTAAGTTTTGTGGAGTTTAGATTTTTATTTTATTTTTTTGTGCAATATGGGGACAAGGTCATGCATGGACATAATATAAAGAAAGCTTTGGGTGGATTTATGACCTTTTTTGGAAGGGTTAGGGCCCGAAAAAAAATTGGAAAACAACTTCTAGTAGTAGCAAAATTTGTTTAAATTACTTTTTGTGTTTTTTTACAAAAGTTCTATGGTCTCGAGGGGAGTAATTAACTAATTGAATAAGACTAGGTTAGACATGGCCTAGTCATAGCCGATTACTTCAGGTGGGTTTTAAGTGGGGATTTTGTGGGAGATATGAAGATGCAAAATTATAGGTTGATAGAGGGAAGGAGCAAAAATTTTCCAGCAAGATCTACATTTTCATACTAAGAAGAAAAATGAAAGTGTAATGATAAATAAATCTCATTTATCAAAGAAGTATGGTGGTGGAAGATTATCAATTCTCCACCTCATTCGGTTGGCCAACAAGCTTATAAGTTTTAGATGAAATTGCAATATTTTGCTTAACCTATCATCCGTTTTATTCTTAAAACAACAAATAACTTGGTCCTTATAAAACCCTTATTCTTGTTTGAAAATTTTAAAAAGAGCGCGTGGAGGGAGATGATGAGCTAATACCTTAAAAACACTAAAAGAATATGAAAAAAAGGTAATTAATTGCTAATCATACAATGATTAAGTTTGTTTTTTCATTTTTTTATATTATTCGAAATTTTAAATTTATTTGAATTTTAAATTTTCAAATCTTCCATTTAATTCCATAACATGAATATTCAAAATAAGAATTGCACAAAACTATAACTGGAAACTCAAGTAAATAATTTTAATTAAAATTTCTCATCAATTCTTTATTATGCTCACGGCTGTGCTAAATAGGATCTTTCTGATTTTTCCACTTTGTTTGTACAGTTAGAGGACTAATAGCTTCTTTGATCTTTCTTGGGAAAATTTTGGTCATATTCCAATTATTTAGCATGTCACCATTATTACTTTTGATTTACTAATCATCATTTTGGAATTGTTGCTCTTCCTAGATGAATATGATCCCACTAGAATAATCCCAGATGACTATCATTGCCTTCATGCAAATTTTTTTGATTAAATTGCAAGTGCTTATTCAATATGTCGAATTTTTTATTCTAGTGCTTCTATCTATATTACAATATCATACTTGCATTTATTTATTGCTATGCTATATGGCCCTCTTTTTCTCTCTCTTCTATTTCGGGTAAGGATCTTTCTCCTTTTATTAACTATAAACAATGTCTTGTATATTCCCCACTTGTAAACAAGCTCTTTATAAATTTTCATACCAACCACATAACCAGTTGATAATTTTTTATCCCTCCAACTGTATTTTAATAAGATGAGAGGTGGAGTATTTGAAATTGATGGCATTTACTTTTTCTTTATAAGCTTCTTTAGTTGCCCTTTCCCTCACTATTTTTTCTTACAAATGGCATTGTCATCTCAGACACCATCCTCACCATCTTCAAGGATTCACTCATATGTCGTTATTTGTTTATAATATTAAATGTGAAGCCTAGAATAATCGTCAGTGTCTAAATCTTCTCATATTAGCACCTTTTTTTGATTGGTCCATTTTAGTATATCGTCCATAGTCGATATCCACCCATTTGATTTTTTGTATTTTGTTTTTGTATTGATGACTACATCAAGATTACTTGGACATATCTTAGCATTTGATTGTTCTAATCATTTTCTTAAGAAATAAGAATTTAAATTTTCACCTCATAAAATTCTTTGTTTTGATAATGGCCAAAAGTTTTGCAGTCTAATTTTCACTTCTTGAATGCTTATAATGGTATTATCTAAAAGTTTTTTTACTCTTATACAACAACAAACCCTTGTCCTTCTAAGTGGGGTCGGCTATCCTTATTCTCCATTGCGTCCTATTGTCATATTTTCATGAATGTTCTACCATAATGATTTGGCTAAATATATGCATTTACATCATAGTAAAATGATTTGGCTAAATATAAGCATCCACATCAATCAATGTTATTCATACCTTGATATTTCTCATGAATGTTCGACGCTTATATAGCACCTTGTTTCCTAATCAATTTTGTTTCTATCATTGCTTTTAGTGGGGCAACCTTCTCTTTTCTAATACATGCAAATCAATTTTCCTCTTACTCTATTATTGGTTGTGCTTGTTTCATTCACTTTTCTTCTGGATGTGGTAATCTCTCTCTTCTTACAATTAATTTTATCTTTTGTTTTATTCTTGTACTTGAAAATGTTACCATTTTTTTATTTCTCTATTAATTACTTTTGTGAATCGTTTGATGCTACATTTTATGAGGCAACTCCCGATACCTTTGTCTCTTATGCATTACAAAATCTTTCTCACGGTCTTGTTTGTCTCTTAACACACCTCTTTCCATCCCATTTGATATGGTAGCCGTTATTTGCATGTGAAATCTTAGGTCTTTTGTCTTACTAATCCTCTCCTTAAAAGGTACATCGACATACAAATCGCTTGATATAGTCTTTTACATACTTTGATCATTTTTTTTTTGTCTTTATATTTTTTTTAATAAGGGCTACCGTATGTTTAATGTGGAGCTTGTTGTCAACTACTTCTGTTATGAGTTTAGGCATCCCTACATATTGATCTCGATATAAATCCCACAATTCTATATGATCAAACACAGCATTAACGACAAATTATAGATTTCGCATCATATAAGTCCCACTTGTCTGAACATCTGATGATGGGTGCTATGCTGAACTAAATCTAACATCTGAATAACTCCGTATGATCTTTCAGACACGGTTCAAAAAAGCACTATTATGATGTGTTGGACCTCCCTCAATAGTGGTAACTCATGAATGAGTCTATAGATTTGGATGGTCTGGATTTCTCTTATATGGGGTTGACATGTTTCTGGTGTCTGTTTCTCGAACTCAAGACTGCCTTGGACACTCACCATGAAGTCGGTTAGAGTTTCTCCCACAATCTCAATTGGAATTATGTGCTCTACAAATGGAATATGGTTCTCCTTTGTGTCCTTGCTGCCTTTAGTGTCTACTGTGTCATTTTCCAATTTTTCCAAAACGCCTTACTCAATGAAACATATCACTCCCTTGTTTATGCAAATCCAATTCAATATTTCCAGGTCCGTGGCACTTACAACACTTTCTGGCGGTGACAGATTTAAGGATGCAGATTGGCTCACCTATTCTCAAGTCTGAATCAAGTTTTCCTTTAATGGGTTGCCTTGGGTGTTCTCCTGACTATACTATGGTTGTAACATCCTGAGGTTGAACTATGTCTGTATGATGGGATTGTCACTCGGTGATGTGGCCTCTCCAATTTTGAAGTTAGTGTCTGAATATTCTGTCTGTAGTAAGCTAGTAGAAACTGAGGCTGCATCTCCTGCTTCATCTTCATAATCTCACATTCTCCCATTCGACTCTCTAGATCACGGTCGAGGGTCATTTTCCCTACGGTTTCATCCTAAATGTTTTCAAGCTTTCACAGAATTTAATGAATCTCTCATTGTATCTCTTTCCGAACCTATAGCTGCCCAAATCCTGTAGCCCCCTTTCCATCCTCCCAAACCTTCAGCTGCCCTTCCAAAACCTGCAGCTCTACTTCCCTTCCTTCCAACCCTACAGTCGCACTTTCCCCCAACCTCTTCAAATCTGCAGCGGCACTTCTCCCTCCCTCCACACATAACCAGTTGCCACCTTCCTTCCTTGCCATTGCAAGTTTTGGGTTTCGTACTGTCTTTCTTTTTTCTATTGTGAGTTGTTGTGAGCCGTCATTGTATTCAATTTCAATGTCAATAATAATATTTATGTTTCTTTTGTGGTTTGGGCCTTCACCCTCCGGTATCATGAAGAAGGTAGAATAAGATTGAATTTTACTTTAGCGTATGTTTTTGTTAATGCTAATAGTTTATTTAAGAAAGAAGATGATTATATTATTACAATACTGAATCTAATAAAACTTAAATTGATTATTTTCTTATGAGAAAAAAAGATTGTTGAGAATGTAAAGATTATATGGTCATTACAAGTGAAAGCACAAATTGATTATTTTACTTTAGCTCTATGACACAGAATTTTGGCTTTTAAAAGAGAATCCTAAAACAAAGTTAAGTGTTGTTGAGATGAGAATGCTTAGGTGTATGAATGGCTTGACAATTAGAGACAAAATGCGAAATGAATAATATCTTTAATAAGGTTGGTGATGCTCCAGTGGTGGACAAGATTAGTCGTCTTAGATGGTTTGGTCATATTAAACACCAACTATCTGATGATCCGGTTAGGAGAGTAGATATTTTAGATTTGACTTATGTTAAGAAAGGCAGAGGTAGTCCTAAAAAGACTTGGGCACATTGTATTAAAAATGATCTTAATTTATTAGAATTAAATTAAAATATGTCACTCAATAGGAAGCAATAGAAAAGAATGATTCATTTTGCCGACCCCACTTCGTGGAATAAAGGCTTGTTGTTGTTGATGTTGTTCTCTATCTAAACAAAAAGAGAATCCTTTCAATCTCACCAACTCCTCAATTTCTCTCTACAGATACTAGAGAGAAACTATGCTCTCTGTGTATATTTCTATCTCTCTCTATTTTTTTTATTTAATGGGGATTGACATACATAATACTCAAAAGATGTTTACTTTCATATCTAACAGTTAAAATTCAACTTTTTTAGACGTCACCTCAAACTATTGAATAGAAGATATCTACCAAAACATGTTGCTTGTTTTTGTTGTTACAGTTTTTTAACATTCCTATTTTCAAATAATTTATCATAGTTGATTTGTGTTAACAAACATATTCCTTAACAGTAGTATTAACCTAGAATAGATCTACAAGCATTTGACAGAATTTCTGAACAGCTTGACCTGGCTTTTAGAAGGGATTTTGATGAGACTTTGAATGTCTCGGCTGAGGAGGTATTTAAGATCAGGAACATATTCCTCTGTAGTTTTTAGCATTTTGTGCATTGTTTTTCTTAATATTTAGCATTGTTCTGTTTGGGCAGATCCAATTCAAGAGGCTGTCAAAGTGTCTCCTTGTTTGGACAGAACATA
The DNA here is from genome assembly GCF_001263595.1 of Phalaenopsis equestris. Taxonomy (NCBI): domain Eukaryota; kingdom Viridiplantae; phylum Streptophyta; class Magnoliopsida; order Asparagales; family Orchidaceae; genus Phalaenopsis; species Phalaenopsis equestris. Next base: position 278,821 of record NW_018164686.1, read on the forward strand.
AGATGTACTGGATTGCCTCTCGATTTTTACTTCTGGGATTCCAGTTAGAGCTATACTCTTCTAAGGAATATTGTATGGTATATTGGTATATGTATGTTACTTTTGTGATTCTTTTAGAGAAGATGCAAGTGCCAATCAACTACTCTGCAATGCAAAGGCGGATCAGCTGCTCTGCTGATGACTGTAAGTATCATATTTGTGTTATCAAATATTTTCTTGGATGATTTACATAAATACCACTCAATACCTATGTATTTACATGTCTAACACCTAAACTTCAATTTTTACATAAATATCACCTTACCTATGCATTAAAAGGTGGATTCTCTTTTTAAATGGTGGCATACTTTATGTAATATGAAAGATTTGGGTGGTATCAATGTAATAAATAATGTTTAGGTGTTTAGATGTGTAAATATATCAGAATTTGGTGGTATATATGTAAATGTCTCGTTCTTCTTTCATATGTGCTAACGTTTACTTTCATGCCTTTTTTCCTTTTCTTCTTAATGAAAACGAAATCCTCCCATTTGAAAGATAGTGTCTGATCATGTTGCATTTTTCTTAACTTTTTATCTTGGAGTGCGATTTAGTTTTTCTTTGAAAACCTATTTCACTTCCTAATGCCCACTGAATTTCATAGGAGGATTCCATAAATTTATTCTTGCTCTTTGAGAAACAATAGCTTGATTTTATTATGATCCAATTTTTGGTTAATCTATCTGATGCTTATATTCCTCTATTTGTTTACATTTGTTAAAGTGATATAATCATAATTAACGCAAGAAACAATCGACATTAAAGTGAATAAATTTTTTTTTTCAAAAGACCCAAACGGCTAGTACAGATTATTAGGTTTTTCTGAATGGAGGAAGGCATTGAGGTTGCTTATGTGGACGAATTAATGTTGGTGCTTTTTGCTATGGCCAAATTATTAGATTTACTTTTTTTTTTTCTTTTTGTTAGTGGTAATGATACCATGCAAAAGCATCGCTAGATTCACTGCTGTCTTCATTATCTCTATATTAGCATTATTAATGGCAGTTTGTCAGGATGATTATACATGTTTCACTTCTACGCCAGTGTTAATTTTATCTTCCATTGCCCTATCTTGTATTAGAGGATCGGTAACAATACTTGTCTTTTAAGCTTGAATCTATTTGGCATATTTTTATGTTATCTGTATCTCATCGTCTTTTCACATTCATGATCTATTTGTATACTCTTGTGCCTTTTTTAATGATTTTATCGTTTATTTCTATAAATTATTGCCTCCTATTTATGGAATGGTTATTGCTAGCATTTTTCTAAATTATTTCTCAGTTCTTCCTTTGTTCATATACATCACACTTTCATTTCTGCATATATCATATATTTTATTTTGCAATATCTTTCAATATGTTAGTGCTATCCCAACATAATTGCCAGTTGAGGTGTTGACATCGATCTAGGGTTCTTAGTATGGAAAGATCATGGGAGGGATCGATTCTTGGTAGGAAGAGAAACAGAGGAAAATAAATGCTAGTGATGACTGAAAATGGGTGAGACCGACAGTTGGATAGCAAGTTGCATGCAGAAAACGTGTAGGCAGTGGTTGCGGATGTATAGGGAGTCTTTGGGTGTTTGGAGGAGATCATTACTTTCGGGGCTGTTTGGTTTATTGAAAATGAAATGCAATGAAAAAAGTTTGCATAATACAATTAGAAATACTTTTGAGCTGTTTGGTTCATTATAAAATAAATGTAGTACTTTATATATATATATATATATATATATATATACATTGTCTGTTTTGAGGTATATTATCAATAA
>NW_018164686.1:280652-311990 GCF_001263595.1 Phalaenopsis equestris
ATAAATATATATCCATTGTCTGTTTTGAAGTAGATTTAAAATAATGTATTTTAAAATATTTTTTTTTGTCCGGCGGAGACGAGGGGCTGATAGACGGGCAGCAATGGTGGGCTAGTAGGCGATGCAGTAGATAGTCGGTGAAGGAGGCACCGGTGGCCGACAACTGCTGCGGACGACTACGGGTGGCGACGATGACGGGAAACTGTGACAGTTTAGAGCTGCGGCTGCAATGGGCGGCAGACGACCGGCGGTGGTACACTGTCAGCAATGACCGTGGAGGACAGCAGACAGTGGCAAACAACCGACGACGGTGGCGATGGTTTCAGCGATTGGCGTGTTGCGGCAGCGAGTGGCATGCGGCGGGCAAGCAATAGTGGTGGCGGGCGTGGGCGAGGGGGCAACAACTTGCCTATTGCATTTTACATGAACGGTGTAATTCAAATTCGGTCAAATCTGTCAATTTCTAAATTCATCCAAAATGAACTACTGTCTAAACTTCAAATTCATTCATGCTTCATATTATATTTGTAATTCTTCATACCAAACATATAATTTTCTCATATCTCTGTAAAAGAATTACAGTATACCACAACTTTACTCAACAAAAACAGCTCATTAATCCAATTAGGCTTAAGGTACACTTAATGAGAAAGATCAATGGATATAGCACTTCGGACAATCTCTATTCCAGAAATTAAAATCCTAAAGATTTCAAAGTAGGTTCTATGCATTATACTTTTACCAAGGCATCAATGAAACCTTAGTTCTAATTAAAAAGTAAAAAAAGAAATGTTATGTGTTCATAAGGACCGGTGGCCACACTGGTTAGAAAATTCTCGCTATATTGTTTGACAGAAAACCCTGTCTCGTGTCCTGTCCCGCTTGGGCGGGATACTCCTGCATCATCCTTTTGAAATAAGAGAGGCACCACGTTCTTTGGAAGCTTCTAGATTCTCGTATCATGATGACAAGTCAAGCAATATAGTGAGAATTTTGTTTAAGGAGTATAGGGATCAACTTGTCTCATAGCGAAAATATGATAATCTCCAAATAGTTCAATTTTGTATGCTTAAGTTTCTCAAATGAACTTGCAGGAAAATCCTTCTTCAATTTGATCCACACGAAGTTAGCTTCCTTAAAGCATTGGGTCTTCTTGAACTTTTTTTGCCTGCTTTTGATATTTAGCATTTACTTAGTAATCTCCTCTTTTAATGGAAGGCCTGAATCTCCCTCACTTTGTTTTCAGCATTAGCAGTGAGCTCAATAATAAGGAGTATAGGGATCAACTCTAGTGTGGTGAAGGGATTCATCCCATAAACTATCATAAAGCAGTTGTGTCCAGTAGAATGATTATAAACGAACTCAACTTAGGTGGGGATCGAATCCTTCAATTTGATATCCTTTCCCACGAAACATCTGAGGAGATTTTTCAAACAACGATTTATCGCATCCATTTGTCCATCTGTCTGAGGGTGTAATGCCAAGCTAAACTGAAGTTTTGTATCTTACTCACCCCCATAAGGTTCTTTAAAGTGACTTGGAAACTTCAAATCACTATTTAAAGTTATAGTCTTGGCACTTCATGAAAACGGACGATCTCTTAGAAGTACAAGTCTGCAATGTGTGAGGCATCCATCATCGTGTAACAAGGTACAAAGTGTGTTATTTTGGAGAAACAATGTGCCTACCACTACCATAACATAATCATTATTTCACTGTATCTGAGGCAAGCCCGTCACAAAGTCCATCACATCCAATCACAATGCTTTTGGAATCAAAAGAGGGGTTCGAGTTTTAGCCAAATGATATTCTCCGCACTATTTGATATGTCTCTCCATGTTATATACCATCATTGGCCAATAAAGTTCTGTTTCACCAAGGAAAGAGTTTTTTTCTTGATATTGAACTCAAATCTCGAAAGTCCCCATCATTGGCATACAAATCCTTTAGTAGTTCAAACTCAACTATCATAGAATGTAAATAGTGCAATTTAAATATATATATATATATATATAATGATTTCTCAAACCATCAACGACTTTATTTTGGTTCGTAGCTTTGTGCTTAAGCACAAATGAAAAATAGGAGAGGAATGTCCCCACATTGCATGTCTTCCCTTTTTCCCTCTCTGACTATTAAAAAACTTTAGAGTCTTGTGATAAATGTAGAGAGTGAACTCATTCGCCAACAAATAATTATTCCAATGGTTGAGGGCTCTCACTATAGCATTGTGCTTTCCGTCCTAGGTAAAATATTTTCTCGTGAACTCATTCAAGAAGGCAATTTGGTGTACACTTTGAATCAGTATAGCTCTAATTCTTACATTGGAGGCATCACAATCTACCTCGAACACTTGGTTGAAGTCGAGAAGGGCTAGAATAGGAACCTGAGTAATTTATTGCTTTAAAGCTTCAAGGCTAGCCTATGCTTTATCTGACCAAGTGAATCAATCGAATCTAAGGAGCTATGTCAAGAGTGTTACGATAAAGCTAAAATTTTGATAAATCTCCTATAAGTCAACCCTGAATTTGACTTATCAGAGAACGATTGTGAGTTGGGCCAATTCTCAATAGCTTCGATTTTTTAGGGGTCTCTCTAATGTCAAATTATATATTGTAGGAAGCATCCATGCTATGTTAGAAAATGACACTTTTTCGAGTAGCCATGCAACTGCTTTGTTGGAAGAACTTCAAAAACTTATTGTATGTGTTGCAAATGTTGTTTCTCTAAGTGATTATAAACCAATATACGTCAAAGTGCACAACCATAAATGTTTTAATGAAAGTGCAAAAATTTGTATTCATCGGCTTCATAAAGGTACTCAGAGCATTAAGCCAAATGGGTTGACTATTCACTCATATAGTCCATCTCGTGCCTTCAATGCAATCTTTTTTTTATTCCTATACCTCATTTGAATACAATGACGTCCACTATGTAACTCTACCTAAAAAAAGGTTCTAGCTCCATGCAACTGATCCAATAAGTAGTTTAATCTTGGAATGAGGAGCCGATACTTGATGGTAATTTTGTTCACTGCTTCGCTGTCAATGCGCATGTTCCATGGCCCATTCTTTTTTATTGCAATCAATGTTAGTATGACGCAGATTGATGCTCTCACGGTCTATCCTTGAGTCATCAGATCCTTAACTTATTTTTGAAACTCATACTTTGTTGGTCGCATACTGTAGTTGTTCTATTGGACAACACTAATGCTTAGATGAGATCTATCTTATGTTGAGTCTCTCGCAGGGGTGATATGTTTGGTGATAGGATGTTAGAATATCTTGAAACTCCTCAAATAGAAGTTTCTCTGTCCCAAACTTCAAATCGTATATTTCTAACCTCCAACATCACCATGACTAGTTTCACAGATTCTTCTCTCATAGAAGTAGAAATATAGCACGAGGTACTTTAGCTCTCAGCTCTGTCTGAATACTTATCATTGCTAACTTCTTCAATGGCAGACAGACATTGTATTTCCCTTAATTGATAGATGAGTGGTGTTTTGTGCCATCATGAAGTGTACCCTTTCGTATTGTCATGATCAACAAAAATGAATGTGACATGCATTCATAGACATGAAACCAATCACACATGATCTTTTTGTTTGTCTCTAATAGAAAACTCTACCATCCATTGACCTAACATCAACCACATCTGGCCTTATAGCCTGTCTTTAATAGAAAACTCTACCAAACATCTCTTGTGAACATTGAACTCGTTTTCTTCTTCAACTAAGTCGAGGAATATGACTGAGAATGTTTGTGGATGGTGAGATTCAACTTATCCACTATTTGTTTAACAATATATTCTCATAACTATCTCGGTCTATTATGAGACTGCACATTTTTTCCTAAATTGTATGGCTAGTATGGAAAAGGTTATGCACTTATTTCTTAAGCCAATATTGATTCCTATTGGGCTCGGTCTAGAGAGCTCGTCAAGCGACAAGTATATCACCATTGTCTATGGATAGCTAGTAATCTTCTTCATTTTCCTTCTCTCCAAAATCTCCACTATCTGCTTCTTTCACTACAACTTGTTCAATAAAAGTAATCACTTTCTTGTTTGGCCAGTTGGATGGAATTTGCCCACATCTAAAACAACAACAACAACAACAACAACAACAACAACAAGGTTTGACCCTCTAGTCAATTTGCCCACATCTATGACACTTAAATTACTTCGTAATTGAAATATCTTGGTTGTTTGGGATAGGTTTGACCCTCTAGTCAATTTGCCCACATCTATGACACTTAAATTACTTCGTAATTGAAATATCTTGGTTGTTTGGGATAGGTTGAATCGATGTTCAAACCTTATTTGAAGGGGGAGTGGACTTGGTGCTATTGTGTTGCTTCTCCAACTTAAGGGCTAGAGTTTGGGCTTCCTATAGAGTCTAATAAGGTGGTAACTGCATCACATTGCTGATGGATGGTCTCAATTCTGTAAGTCACGAGGCTAATGATGTTCTATTATGGCTCCACCAAGTCAAACTTCAATATGAGTTATTCAAACTCACTAGTGTTCTCTGTTATTTGATCCTTCGATTGCAAATGTAGTCTCAATAAGATAACTAGTTTGTTGTGTGTTGGGATATACTACGCTGCATCTCTCTCTTTTTCTTGGATTTGGTCGTGATGTTGCTTTTTTAGTCATGCTAACACAGACACTTCAAATTCTCCCACTTTAGAGAAGCACTCTTTTTTTTAACATAATGACCATTAGCTTCTCCCTTATATAAGACTGAATATCCTTGCATTCAAATATTTGTTCTATTGTTTGAAGTCGCTTAATGAATTCTTTTGAATTTCAATGTTCATCAACATCTAGCAAGTTGATCTTCTATCCTAAAGTTGTTGTCATTCATTTGGTATTCAATGTCAAATCAGTGGGGGCATTGATTTTTTGTCACTGGAAACTTTCTGCTGAAAGGGGTTAATTTCCTCATCTTGATCTAGGGAGTAACTATGACGGTTATGGGTGATCTCTCCATGTTGATTTTTTCAAAGTTGGCAAGTCTTTACTGTAGTTAAAGGATTTCGCTTTGCATTTCTTCTATGTAGACTCCCGGCACCTCTTTGCATGTTTCTCTTCGACAGTACAACATCCCTTTCTCTCAATTAGGGTTTCGCACAAAATAGGAAGATGGTTTTGAGCGGCTCAAAGGTGAGAGGCTGAGGATTGATAAATTAGGTAATGTGGATTTATATTCAAGAGGGGAAAATAAATCGCTAAAGATTTAGGGTTTGTTAGGTTTTGATACCAAATAATATCTATCTAAGATTCTTAGGCAGTGTAGAAGGATCACGGGATGGGTTGAATTTTGATAGGAATAGCAATAGAGGAAAAAATTAGTGACAACTGAATATGGGTGGGATCGACAGCTGGATAGCAATCTGGACGCAAAAAACAACAGCTAGACAGCACTGCGAAGGTATAGAAAGGTCTTCAGACGTCTGGGAGAGATCTCTACCTTGATCCAATTAGACTACTAGCACACCACCTGCGAAAGATGCAAGGATATGTCACTTCGGCAAGAAAAAATTAAAGGAAATAATCTCTGTTACATAAATAAAAATCCAAAAGTTATAAAATCAGGTACTAAGCAACATACTTTTTCTAAGACATCAATAAACTCTAATCCTAATTAAAAAATAAAGGAAAATCGGGCCACCAAGGACTGATGGCCATAGCAGGCGGGAAAATTCTCGGTAGTATCTCACTGGGAGGAAAATCCTGTCCCATGTCTCGTTCGGCCTGGCTGGACTATCCCGCGTATCTTTAATGGCAAAAACTGCAACTTTTAATGATAAACATATGTACCGTACTAGACATTTTTTTAAATTAAATTTGTACCTGCTTCATGGAAGTTGTTCATTATCTTCTACTTCCATCTATAGATTTATATCTTCAAATTGCTATATATAATAGAAAAATGTTGATTAGATCTGTTTCCATGTTGCAAGTTGATTCTAGTTTCGGCAGTCCATAGTCCAAATCTTGGGATCTTTTCTTTTTAATCTCGTGTTTTAGCTTCCAATGACATATAAGTTTGCATGTGCCGCTTAGCTAAAAACCATAGTGTGATGTTAATTTCATTTTTGAACTTCTTTAATTATGATCAAGGCACCATATTAAGATAGTGAAACTTAAAATGAAGAAGTATGGGAGACTGCTAGTGTAGTTGGTTTATAAGTTATTACCAAGGTTCTATGATATAATATACCCACATCAAATTTGTGCTTTGGTACTCAAAAATCCTAAAAGAGGGTGAAAAAGTAAAAAAAAAAAATACCATACATGTTGCTAAGAAAAGCCAGTTGGTACTATAAAAAGCTTAAACGAAGTTGATGTTGGATAAAATATAAGTTGATTTAGAAAAATTGCTACGGGTATTTTGGCTTAATTTTTATCTTACACTGAGAGATTTGTTGTAGATTGAAGATATCCGAATGATTATGAATAAAATGAATGTGCTTTTAAAGAATTGAAGAAAGGAAAATATTTTGTAAATATTATAACAATATATAGAAACTTGAAGATTTTTAAAGAGGATAACAAGGTGAACTGTAGCTTTTTTTAAGCTGTGACAAAAGGATATTCCAAATATTTTGTGAAAAGAGAAATTAAAGTTTATAGCATTCGTCGTTAGTTTTCTGAAAATTCTATGTAAAAGTGATTTTTCTATATGAACTTCAAGAAATTTTTTTTAGAAAGAAAATCTCTGAAATTATGAGGCGTGCTTTAGATTTTATTTTAAAAAGTGAAGTTATCTTCAACAAAGATGCATGAATGATAAGTTGTTGTTTTAGATTAATTACATGCTAACATTTAGACTTATTGGAAATATTTAGAGTGATAGAATTTATAATTTTTTTAATAAAATCCTAAAGAATAAGAGGATGACAATTGTATAAAGAATAATTTTGATATCATTATTTCAGAATAAATGTAGGTTCAAGATTTTGGTAGTTTTCGAGGGTTCAAATTTATGAATCATTTAATGAATTTGTGGGAGAGACTAATGTGATTAAAGCTTTAATAAATCATGCTATTATGGAATTAGTTTGATTCTATGATAGGAAGATGTGTTATTAATATAATTTTTTCTTGGAAATTAATGAAAATATGAGTAATGAATGGAGCTTCACTTGATTTTCTTTGGAAGCTCTTCACTGAAATAATTAGTTGTCCATTAAAGAAAAACATGTTTCAATGGAATATTGAATTTATTATATATAGCTATATAGATGGTATTCGAAATAGTTTTGGAGTGATTGTAATTTCTAATCATCATTTCCACGATCAACATTTGTATCATTTTGTTCTAAAATATTGATATTAAAACAAAATCATTGTGGGTTATGTTAGTGTATGTTGATTGAAATTGTGGGTTATGTTGGTAAACTTTTTGATAGGTTGAATCTCTTACTCAAAATTGGACGTTAAAAAATAATGGAGAAACTTAGAATTAGTATATGAAATTGCTATTAGTAAACGAGTTTAAGGCAACAAAGAAATGATGAGTTGCTGGCTGTGACGGAATTTTATGATTGTTGTATAGAATGAAATGAATTTATCGCGATGTTGGAATTAGCATGTGTCCCAATTAAGCAGTGGAAAATAAACTTAGTTTGGGTATAAGAGTTGAGGAAAGAAGCACCACTAAGTTGGGTTATGGACTTTATTTGAAATCATTGAGATGGAACGTTGTAGATTATTCTGTGAAAAGAAGCATTAAATTTTAGTTTTCACGAATGAAACCCTTTACACTAGTGAATGGAGAACAATTTTTCATAAAGCTAGCTACTAGTGGCTGAGAAAAAGCTATAAATGATGATCTAGTGAAATTTGGCTTTTCCTATAAGATTTTTAATGGTTGAATTGTCTCTCTTTTGCATACATTGGTCTGTTGCAATTCTGATAGGACCATGTTTTGTAATTTTACTGAGAAATTGTAGCCTTTGATCCTATGGAATTTGGGGAGTGGAATTGTTGATTATTAGAGGGTTAATGTTTGTGAATAAAGTTGACCTTGGAATACATAGGACATTGTTGGTAATTCAACTCTTAAGTTTATCATTGATATTTCAATTTTATTCTATATCACTATGTTACTCACTAACCTAGAAGACAAAGATTGGGCCCCAAAAATATTATTATCTCTCAGTTAAGTTTTATTTGATTTTTTACCGTACTATAGAAATGCTTTTCCAGCTGTGTGAAGGTGTTTATTATTTAAGCTATGTTCTCCATGGCAGGCAAGCTTTTTTTTTTATGTTCTTGCATGAAAATCTATTAATTCTTGCAAAACATATTTGAAGTATATGATTTATGTTTAAAATTTTTTCTTTTCAATTAGCTCGGAGAAAAGGGAAAAAGAAGCGTGATCTTGCTAAGGATGTGGGTTTTGATTTTGGTGGTGGGACTTCACCGGCGTGCATGTTACTCCAATCTTATGTCCACATTTCAGAAGGATTGACCATGGTAACATCTTTCCATGCCTAATCCAAATTATTTGTTATTGACGCGCAGAACTTCTATTTTTTTGTGCAGATGCTGGCAGCTTTGCATAATGAAAGACAGATTTTTCAAATTTTAAGCCCCTTTAATACCGAGCATGAGGTACAAATACAATTACTATACACATATATGCATACAAATGTACGTTACACGCGCGCGCGCGCGCACACACAGACATATATATATATATATCTATCCATGCACTTGTCTGGTTTGTCTTGGATCTCCCATAGAATTGACTTGAGAAGTTTGATAAGATAAAATTAATTAGTATTATGTTTTTATTCTCAAACAAATGATTTTCTTAACAATATATTGAATTTAACACTAAATTTCATTCTATATTATTTTCAGTTGGTTTACATAACTACAAAATTTAACTTTGCGCTTATCATGGCCTGTTGGTAGAGCAGCCTCTCTGAAGTTCGTAAGTTCCCTCAGGTCACGGGTTCGAATCCCCTCATGTGTAGGGTGCGGTACTCAAATATTTAGCACACCTAGGGATGGCTGGGACTCGTATAATAGGCCTTCGGCCATTCCTTTTGAAGAAAAAAAAAATCAAATTTTAAATTATTTTGTTTCATAAAATGTTTAACTTATTCACTCGCTCACACGCACACACACTCACGCTCACACGTTCAGCAGTTATTTTGCTTTAAAGCTGTTTTAGATTTGACTAATTCATCCACGTATTCCCTTGCAGAGATTTATTCAGCACTTTGAGCTTCTGCAAAGGGCTAATGTTCCTCCGCATATCTCCTATCATCAATTCAAGGAATCAACTACCAATGTTCACATCTCTGTGAGTATCAAAATGATCCGTTCATAGTATATTTTTCTTAAGGGAAATTTACGTACCTATCATACAATTTTTATGTATTTATATATCTCACACCTAAACTTCCATTATTTACACAGCACTTCGGTGCTTTTAAGCTATGTGTGACGGTGTATTTCACTTTAAAAAAATGATAATTGTGCAATTTCTTATGGATATTAAAAATTTTAGTGCTACATGCGTAAATATGATATTTTGGGCGCGAGATATGTAAGAACATAAGAATTATGTGCTGGGTATGTATATTGCCCTTTTCTTTATAGTAAACCCATACATTGGCATCTTTTAAATGCAGAATGTAGTTAAGCACAACCACTTCAGAGATGCTCAAAGGATTCTAGTCTCACTGAGAGGCAGCTTCGCCGGAGACTCAATCAAATTGTTAGAGCTCCGCCAGTTAGAGCAAGTTGTCGAACAAAATCGTATCGCTTTGAGCGTGATCGACAGAGCCTGCAAGAGCGATTCTTCTCTTGAAATTACGTTCGAGTTCCAACACCACCCTTTCTTTCCGGTTGCAGTGGTCAAGAAATCATAAACAATTTTGAGGGCAGAAACCAATTTTGCATAGTAAGGCTCAAGAACAATTAAGCCATGCCATCAGTTTTAACTATAGATCGTTGACTCAAAAGTCCCATTCAAATTTTTTGAGAAGATCAATTTGTTTTGGAGAAGTAGATCTTCTGTATTCTAATGCTTCTATTTTTATTATTATTATTTTAATTTAATTTTGTAGTTTTGTGTATTGACATTTAGGTGGAAGCCTTTTGTATTAAGATATTGGAAGATTGATGTAATGATAATTGAAGATTTATATGGTTGCCTACCATTCAGATTATCCTGTTCACGTCTTTTTTTTTAAAGGGGGAAATTTACACCAGTAGCAGCCAATTCTTATGCATTTACGTATCTCCCACCTAAACAAGTCTTTTATTTTTTTTTAAAGGGGGAAATTTACACAAGTAGCAACCAATTCTTATGCATTTACGTATCTCCCACCTAAACTTCATATTTACAGGCAAAGCAACCTTACCTAGGTATGTAAAGGTAGATTTCAGCATTAAACAGTGCATTTGGTGCTGTATGTAAAGGTAGATTTTAGCATTACACAGTGCATTAGTGCTGTTTTTGATGTGATAGGAAAGAATTGGGTGCTTTGGCTGTAAAAATGAAAGTTTAGTTGGGAGATACGTAAATGCATAAGAATTGGGTGCTACATAGGGAAATTTCTCTTTTGTTGTTTTTGTTGAAAGGTTGATGCTTGTTTTAATTTGTAGTCTCTCATTTTTCAGACTCTTTTAAGATTGTTTTTAATGGCAAATAACTGCAGCTACCTTCATGGTTCGATAAGTGGATCGTGCATTGAGCTTGATGAGCTAATAGGTCAAGCTTAAGCTAGCCATGACTCAGACTTGTTTGCTCGTGAACATGTTCATTTAAAACAAAATATGAATATAAAATATACTTAAAATATATTAAATTTGAATACATTATTTTTGAAGTGTTTAAAAAGTTTAAAAATAATATTTTGGATATTATATTAAGTGATTTATTTATTTATTTTTCATAATTTTTCATTTATTTGTCATTTTATTATAACACTATTTTTATTTTATTTTTTTTTTATAATGAATAAACGGTTTAGTGAGCCGACTCAAACTCATAAATTTAAGCTTGACCTCGAACTCAATAAATCAATCAAGCTCAAGTTCAAATTAAGGGTGATTCAAGCTCTACTAGACTCATTTACACACCTACCCTATTCACCAATGCGTCGATGATAACTATCCTATTGGAAAGATTAGATTCTCAAATTATTCAGAGTAAATGGATTCAAATCTTTTTTGGACAGAAACAAACCATAAAAATGGAAAAGCAGGTTGATAATTCAATATATCAAGAGTCATACAACTCAAAATTGGGCTTCACAATGGGAATGCAAAGTATGACACAGTTGCTTTCCACTATCAATCCAATAATACAAACTAATCATTCCCTCCACCTCTTCAAATAATGTTGTAATCTCTATCACCCCACAACAACAATGAGTTATGGACTCCAGAGCTTCAACTCATCTTATACAACATATTGAGCATCTTCAACAACTCATTTACCCTGGCATAGAGCACTTCACAATATGGAATGGACAATTAGCTCGTATCAATCACACATGAAATGGAATCCTTCCCAACCAAATCGTAAGCTCACCCTTTCCACCCTACTACATGATCCCACTTTGGAGCTGTTTGATTTATTAAAAATGAAATGCAATGTAAAATATTTATAGAGTACTTTGATGGCAGTGTACTCTGAATATTTTGAAATTGTTTGGCTGTTTGTGAAGTAAATGTAGGGGAACTTTTTTTTTCTTTTTGGTTAGATGCATGAAGAGTAAAGTGAAAGGGGTGTATTTTGAATAATTATGAGCTGTTTGGTTGTGTATAACTGGAATGCAGAGTTATACTTTTTATGTTAACTAGCTATATGTCATATAATTTTTAAAAGCTTATATATTTCATATTTAAATAGTCATTTTATGTATATAATATTTTGAAATTAAATTCATTTTCATTTTTTAAGAATATAAAAAGAACTACAGTTCTTAACTATAAGAGTCCACAAAATCCCATTTAACAAAATATTTGCACAAATACCACTCAATTCTTAACTATTTACATATCTAACACCAAAATAATAATTTTTTACATACATACTAACATATGCATGAAAAAACATATTTCATTTACAAAAGGATATTTATCATCATTAACTTTTTAACCATGCATAAAAAGACGCATAAAAAAATTTTCGAATAATGGCCCGATTGCCACTGCCATTTTAATCTTAGTAGTTGTTACTGAAAAAAAACAATCATTTATTTTTTTTGGTTATACTGCAACAACTTGCTCGTCAAAAACTCCCCTGATGAGGCTACAGATTTAATAAATCTTTCAAACAAATGCGTATTCATGATGAATCGAATAGAATCAAAATCAATATATTTAAACATAAAGATAAGATGATTAGATTGATATAATCAGTATGACATGGTACTTTATTTGCAGCAAAAGCCAGTAGACTTTATCAACTCCAAGCTAACATGATGAATAAGGTGTATGTTATGAATGAATGCCAGTCTTCCAACAAGAAACATCATAGCTCTGCCACTATCTATATATTCCTTCATTACAGTTTACAACAGCATTCTGAATTTCCTATGACCATTAAAAGTTTTGACTTCAGTAAAAAAATGAAAGTTATATACATACCACCCACTCCACGTGTATTTACTTTCCAAAACCTAAAATTAGCTTTTAGGTTTTTGACACACAAAACTTTCATATCACATCAGAAGTACGACCATTTTAACTTTTAAAATGTGAAATACAACATATAATGCATGGCATACGTTAACAGTGATCTCAACATATAATGCATGTCATTACAAGAAGGATTGTCCAGAAAGAACCATCAAATAAGAAAATGGGCATAAAAAAGATGGGAAAACAGTTATAACATCGAATTCGGATGGGTACGAAGTTTTGGTTGTCTCAGCCAACAAATCCAGACATGAATGGGTTATAGATTCGGGTTGTTTTTTCCATATGAAGGCTTGGGTCCAAAGCTTGGACGCATTAGAGTGGCCAAGAGAGAATCATCATCATTAGCCTTATTTCATTTTTGGGGCCGAATTTATGAAAGGTTTTTATTTCATTACTTCTGTGTGTATTGGGAGGTTCTGGTTTATTTTCAAGCCTATGTATCAACGTAAATATTGAACATTTATGCATGTATAAAAACTATGGTTGCCTTGATGATCACTGTGCATCACTAGACTTTAATGATTTTTTGCATGTTGGTATATTTATTAATGAAGATGAATAGGTTTTTTTTCCTCTTTGCTCCACTTAGTTGGCTCTTTAAAAGCTAGCACAGCTTATTCGTTTGAATTCTACTATTAACATCCCCATCTTTATCACCATTGCTTTGAACAACTGACCCAAGATATCTGAATCGTTCACACCTTTTAATAATTTGATCACCCAAAGTCACACTTATGTCACTAGAGCTATTACTACGAAAATTACATTCCATGTATTCAGTTTTAGTTCTACTTAAATGAAGGCCTTTAGACTCCAATATAGACCTCCATAATTCAAGTTTTTCTTTTCTTTTTCTCTCGTTTTATCCACGAGAAGGATAGCATCAGCAAAAAGCATACACCAAGGTACATCCTCCTATAGATGTCCAGTAAGACCATCCATAACTAAAGCAAAAAGATATGGGCCCTGATGTAATCCAACAGAAATAGAAAAATATTTGGTCAATCCTCCTTCAATTTGAACACAAGTAACAACTCTAGTATACATATCTTTAATGACTTGATTATAAGTCATATCAACACCTTTCTTCTCAAGAACTCTCATATCTCTTGGAACCTTATCCCTTATCGTAAGCTCTAGTTAAGTATTGCCTAAACTAGAAAAATATCACAATGAGATGATATAATGATTTTGAGAGATTGATAATGCATTATAAATAGCTTATAATATCACAATAATTTTTATTTAATAATGTACCTAATTTTGCTCAAAATCTTATATTCCTTGTTGGTATATTATTACAATTTTATAATATTATGTAATTCATATATTTTAAGAGGACCATAAAATATCATGTTAACCCAAAAAGTATTGCCATTTAGATTGTCATAAATTCATTAATTAAAAAAAAAACATTGAAAGAACTATAATTTTACATGATAATCCTTTTTTAATTTTCACACTTGCAAATTAATTAACAATTTAAAAATGAATTACATATATAATCGAGAAATCAAATTTATTAATAGAAATATTATCTTTGTAAATAAATCAAATTCATATATTTATGAGCAAAAATAATAAGAGTTTGATAAAAATAATAAATAGAAACTTCATCTTTGATCTCCCTCATCGCTGCCCAGAAGCTCCGTCATCCGCCTCTCTCTCTCTCTCTCTGTCTCTCTCTGCCGCCGCGAGGATGGCATTCCCTCGATCTAACTCAACCATTATTTCGAGCTTTCGATCTCGTTTCCAGGTGTAGCTTCTCTCCTTTATTTATCACCCTCTCTGTGTTGGCCGATTCATGTTTTCATTTAGGTCTAAGAGTTAATCATGATGCAGAAGGAGGAAACGCATAATATTCCGCGGCGTGGATATCACATCGAGCTGGGAGCTCGTGAGAAGGCGGTGAGTTTTTCATGCCCTCTTTCTCTGTTTCATTTTCGTAATCTTTTTATCTGGTAGTTATAATCTTTGATCCATTTTTATCTGTACATTGAAGTTTCTGAAGTTATTCGATTATTAAATTTCACTTTTTAGATGGTTTTACGTATTTAGTGGTTGCATCAATTTGGGATGTTAACAAAATTTATATGCTTATTTTCCTTATTTTTCTACTGTTAATTTTATCATAGGTTATTTAAGCTCGATCGAAATAATGAAGATTGATTACGCGTTATCAAATCTCCCGTAATAGATATGTTGCAGATAAAATTACTTCTTTCTGGAAAAAATTGCTTTGAAATATGTGTTTATTGAATTGGTTCTGTTTTATGTCAGGATTTTGATAATTATGTGTTTGTTGGAGTAAGAGAGGAACAGAATACAATAAAAGTTGCAGGGCTATGGCCTTCATAACCCTTACTTAAAATTAAGCTGTGTTTTTTGTCATTTGCATTTTGAACCTTTTACATAATTTGGTGGTGGAAGAGAAGGAAAGGTTGAATTAGTTGATAATTGTTTGGGTATACTATATATTAGGACGCCGAGTTGTATGCTCCTTTGATGATAGCTTTGGAAAACATCTCTATGCCATGAAATTTTTTTTTTTCTTAACATTTTCCATCATGCAGAGGTTTATAGCTCTTTTATCTTTTATGTATGTTATTGTTAGCCCAAGGACATGCATTTTTTCTTATGAAAGTAGGGGAAATGGAAGAAATTAGAACGATACCTCTTTTTTTCTATTTGTTTACTATAAGATCAGGAAGCTCTTGTTTTCTAACTTTTGTAGCATTTATCTTACCATAGAACCTGACTTCCCCCGAAAAATTTGGTATAGTAAAGCTTTTGTGGAGACGATAAATATACTCTCTTTATCAAAAGGAGGAATGAACACAACTATAAAATTTTTAATGGATTAAACTCTTTCGTTGGTGAATGATGATGATGAAAAAGTTTTTTTTTTTTTCACATTTTCTTAGAAAATTCAACTCATTTAGGATGCTGGACTTTCACTTCAGCATGCAAAGAGTACCATATATATACTTAATTATCTCATTTCTAAAAAGGATTTAAATGATTGTTGTTAATATACTTCCATCAATCTTGAAGTTTCTCTTTGTTTCATCACTTCATGTTAGCGTAATTAGAATACATTTTACTTAATTGAGATGCTCATTATCCTTCAATGAGTTCAATCTCTGCATTTATTTTTTTTTGGCTATGCTCCAACTAATTTCTTAAAGTTCTTTTATTTATGGAGCTTTAATTACCTTTAATTGTGTTAAGCTACATTTACAATGCAGTAATTGAATACAACTAAGCTATTTTTAGGTTTCCAAAACTATGCTATTTTTACAGTTCCAGCACTTTTATAGTGGTGTGTAATGTATATGACTAGTATATAATGAATTTATTAAATAGAGAACTGCTCTGTGTGTTTATATAGCGTTTAGGTAACTCTGATAATATAGAGGTAAGATGTCTCTGTTAATTTTCATCATTGTTTTTCTCTCTTTTTTTTCATTTTATCCAATTAATTAATTTGCAGCTTTTGGAAGAAGATCCTGCTTTGAAACGTTTCAAGTCCTACAAGAAATCTGTAAAACAAGCATCGAAAATTGGAAATGTGCTAACAATTCTTGCAGTTGCTGGTATGTTATTTCAGATCTTACCTTGTTTTACCTCTGCATTGAAGAACTTTATAATATAGGTATATCCACTTTTATTCAAAATTTTCTATTATTTTGCAGAAACTCCAGTATAGAAAATATGTGTATTCTAAACTATGATGTAACATGTGAATGCTATTTTAACTTGCTATTAATATAGTATGCTCTAAAAGTTTTTTTGTGCGCTTCATTGATGTAGGATGATGTCATGATATAATGTAGGAATAGCGAACTCTAAAAGTTCACCAGCATTCAAGTTCAACTATCTTCTTTAGATAAATGTAAGAAATCTGGATTTTGACAAATGAAGAAAATTCCAATTGTTGAAGTAATGATGGTTTAACAAGGGATTAGATTGTTTGTAATTTTTCAAATTTTTTGGCTGCCACAGGAGCTTCAACCCAATGGCTCATAAATGTATAAACTTTTGATTGGTCCAAAAATTCAAGATCTAAATAAGCGTCCAGTTTAATAATAAGCGCTTCATTTTGGTTCAGATCCTTATCTTCTCACTTATGGACTAAGATATTAGCTCGTTCCTTCTCGAGGATGATACTCAAAACTTTTATCTTGTTATAAGTTCCATGGGTCATGTGGCATTGCAACATCCAAGTGATCAGATCACCAGTATCTCTTATGAAGCGTTTGATTTTGTTGAGCTGGTAATATGTTTAATCGATCTGAAAAGTGCCACAACTTTTTATTTTTCCTAATATTAGCATACAACTTTGATAGTGATTCTTGTGTTGATTGATCATAGATGCAACACAAATCATGGTATTGCTTATGATGCAATAAGGAAATGAAATCCAATATAAAACGCAAAAAAAAAAAACTTTAAAAATTCACAGCCATGTAATACCTTTATCAAATAATTTAGAAGTTTATTAAAAATTTGAAACATTTTAAATGATGCATAAAAAGTGTAGGTTTAACATTCAAATCATTTTGGAAGCATGCTATCAGAATTAAAAACTGCATTTGATCTACCAGGAACCTTACCGTTGACAATTCAAAAAATGAGGGAATGCTAAACATGGATCCGTAAGGGCACAAATCATTTCATGTCCTCATGTTTCTTTACAAGATACGCAAGATTTAAATTTTTTTTTGGAACTTTACTTATATAATTTTCATTCATACAGGTAAAAAAGAGCTACTTTGTGAAAGGACATAATGCATGGTAGAAAGTAGAGATGTGAGTCATGTGACAAATAAAAAAGAAAAAAAATTGTTTGGTGTCATTTCATTGGCCAATTCAAGGTTGTTATTTTTTAGAATTTCACCCCACTAGAACAATTATTTCCATTCATGAAGAGAGTTATTCGTATCAACATAATATCGAAAAATTTGAAGATGAAAACCTTATAATACTAGTGCAAATTTTTTGACATGCCCGTAGATAGATCATACTGGAGATACCGAGGTTTTGGCTTTGAACTCTAATGCCTTAAACGCATCATGCGACAAATAAAAAAGAAAAAAAATTGTTTGGTGTCATTTCATTGGCCAATTCAAGGTTGTTATTTTTTAGAATTTCACCCCACTAGAACAATTATTTCCATTCATGAAGAGAGTTATTCGTATCAACATAATATCGAAAAATTTGAAGATGAAAACCTTATAATACTAGTGCAAATTTTTTGACATGCCCGTAGATAGATCATACTGGAGATACCGAGGTTTTGGCTTTGAACTCTAATGCCTTAAACGCATTTTGACTAAGAAGGGGCATATGCAGAAGTTCGCGAAGGAGAACAAAGTAAGGGGACCAGTAATTGGGATTTGCTATTCAGAATCCTTCAAAATAAGAGTTGGATTAAATGATCTGAGAGTCTTGAATGCAATAGTGTGGAATAGTAGATGCTATTTTTTTTATTTAGTATTATTCGATACTCTTTAAATGTTCAATATACAAAGCATTAATTACAAATGCTAAATTATGCTACAAAGATCCCACAAAATTAAAATTATTGCAAAAATAGCAAAAACTTGTGCTCGTTCCAATTTTTATTGGCTTAGAAGTCCACTCGTGTGCTAAAGTTGATGCCCCTCACATGGGATAGGCACGTTGCTCTTTATGTGCATCGTCCGTGATTGTAAAACCATGGGCTTGCATATTAGTATAGCATTCTCTTTCGTATGCTTCTTTGGCAAATTAGAAATTATTATTTGTCAAATTTTCTTAAAAATAAAACAACTAAAATGCATTATCAAATGAGACCATAATATCAGAATTTATTTCCCTTTGACCTAGATCCATACGAAATCTAGAGAATTGCATTTGCTTTGAATTTTTGCATTGAATTCTAGAGAGGCATTATCAAAGCCTTTTCAACGGGCTTCTTTTCAAAGGCAAGGGCAAACTAATAGAGATAAGGAGGGGAAGAGAGAAAGGTTCTCAAATTTTACTGAATTTTCTTTAATCCTCTTTTAAAAGAGTCGTAATTTTTTTGTAGACTTATGGATTACTATACTTTCCTATTACTACATTAAAGAAATAAACTATTAGTCCTTAATATATATATATATTAGAAAGCCCAAAAAGACTATTATATTAACTAGAAAGAAAAATACAGATACAATGTGTGGGAGGACCCAAGCATGGCACCCTGCCCACACAAAAATCACAAATGGTTCCAAAACTAGAAATTACAGAAAAGTACATTAAAGACTTAAAGAAAAAGCCTAAAAGTGTCGAAATAAAAAATTTCAGTTGGCAAGAGAGCGATCCAATTTGTTATTTCCGCTGCCCCTAGTTCTAGGGAAGGAGCAAGCTAATAAGTTGGTAAGATGATTGTCATTGTCAGTAGTAATCAATGTATCATCCAATATGTTCCCGAGCTGGAGTCGGCCTCCATTATTTTTCTTCCTCCTGGAATAGACCTGTCATTCCTCATCCGAAGATTGACTCACCTGATATTGGTCTAAAGTGTGTTGGAGATGTGCAGACTGTTGAACATTAGAAACAACTATATGTTGTACTGACTGATCTGTTATTGGATCAAAGGAGCATAGTAATATGAAGTCAGCATGTATATATATAATATTTACAACATGTTAAAATTAAATGGACATTTTTCTATATATTATTATAGAAGAGAATTCTGATCACCACATTTGTTCTGCATCTTTTCACATGGAACAAAAGTAACTCTTATTTGAAGAACTGGAAAATGAACATATTAAGATGAAGTCAGCATGTCCAAATGAACATGAGGGACCAATGGGACTATTAATGATTGAACGATTCTTGAGGAATTTGGACATTGAAACTAGACTTAATTTACATATCTCACACTTGAACTTTCATATTTATACACATAACACTCAAATCTTTAATATCATATAAAAAATAGTACTACTATCATTTTTAAAAATTGAAGCACACTTTTTCATGCATAAGGTTAACACACCAAAGTGTTATGTATGTAAATATGAAAGTTTAGATGTGAGAAATATAAATACATAAGAATCATGTGATACGATGTAATTTTACTAATTTAAAAATATGTGTATTTCATCAAGAAAGTTGTCCTTTTTTATCAGAGAGTTGGGAAATTTCTGTCTTTTGTCTTCAATTAATGAAATGTTTATACCCAACCTGAAAAGTATCATTGCTCATCATTGGTTGGGAAGATTTATTTGTATTAGCAACAACTTTTCTGGTAAGAACAATTTTGTGCTCCCGCTTTGCAGGCTTATCACAAAAAATTATATCAAATATTTCGTTGTGATCTACCCGAGTTTCATCAAAAGTTTTCGTTTAATGTTGCATCAAAGTATAAAGATTCTCTTGACAAACGACAATAACAAAAATAATTTTAGCATATTCCTTTAGAAGAGCACAAATGTCCTTAAATTAACTTTATTAAGTAAGTTTTCAAGTTCAAGGCATCATTAGCTAGCTCTTTCTCTTCAAACTTTTTTGGTGAAGGTTTATGCTCCTTACATCAAATTTGAGTGATCTAAGAAACTTGAAAAAGGTGTGAAAATCATTCGAGAAGTGCCATGGTAGTCTCCATTGACAACAACAATAACAACACCTTTATCCCACTAAGAGGGATCGTCCTTTTGAGATATTTTCATTTAATTCTATTAGATTAAGATCATTTTTCAATCAATAAGCCCAAGTCATTTTAGTTCTACTACTGCCTTTTTTAACATATGTCGAATCTAAAGCATCTACACTCCTAACGAGATCATCAGATGATCAACGTTTAATGTGACCAAACCATCTGAGATGACTCTCTCTAATCTTATCTGTCTGTCACTGGAGCTACACCAACCCTATCATGGATATACTTATTTCACATTTTATCTCTAAGTGTCATGTCCTTCAGCATCTAAGCATCCTCATCTCAGCAATACTTAACGTTATTTTATGCTTCTCTTTTAAAGGCTAACATTCTGCGCCATAGAGCATTACGGGTCTCACCACTATCTTATGAAATTTTCCTTTAAGTCTAAGCAGTATTTTTCTATCACACAATAGGCCCAGTGCATTCCTCCACTTTAACCAACTAACTTGAATTCTACTATTAGCATGCCCATCTATATCACCATCACTTTGAACAATAGGCCCGAGCTATCTAAAACGTTCACACCTTTTAATGATTTGATCGCCCATAGTTACAACTTTGCCACCAGAGATACTACTACTAAAATTAATTTCATGTATTTAGTTTTGGATCTACTCAAACGAAGACCTTTAAACTCCAATGTAGGCTTCTATAATTCAAGTTTTTTTCTGAACTATTTCTCTAACCTTATTCAATAGAAGGATATCATCAGCAAAAAACATACACCAAGGTACATCCTCTTGTAAATGCCCAGTAAGAACATCCATAATTAAAGTTAAAGGATATGGGCTTAAAGTCGATCCTTGATGTAATCCAACTGAAATAGGGGATGAATCCTCACTCTGTTTGAACACAAGTAACAGTTCTAGTATACATATCTTTAATGACTTGAATATAAGTCATATCAACACATTTCTTCTCTAGAACTCTCAAAAGGACTTCTCTTGGAACCTTATTATTAGCTTTTTCTAAATCAGTAAAAATCATATATAGAGCCTCCTTACTCTCTCTGTACTTCTCCATCAAACCTCTCAATAAACGTATAGCTAATATAGTAAACCTGCCCGACGAAACTGATTCTAAGAAAATTTTGTCTCACATCTTAACCTATGCTCATTAACCCTCTCATAATTTTAAAGAATGACACATTAACTTAACTCTTTTATAATCTGCACGTTCTTGTGCACCCCCTTTATTCTTAAAAATGGGGATCAAAATAATCTTCCTCCACTCAGACATCTTTTTAGTTTTTTAAAATATTATTAAATAGTTTAGTAAACCAATAAACTCTCTAATCTCCTAATTTTTTCATACTTTAATTGGGATATCATCATGTCTTGCTGATTTTTCACCCTTGGTTTTTTTTAAAAACTCCTCAATTTTTTTTTACTAATGTGACAATAAAAATAAAATGTTTTATTATTACTAATAATATCATTAAGGTCAATCATGTTTTCAGAAACTTCATTGAAAGCTTAATAAAATAACTCAACCATTTTTGTTGAAAATCTCTCTCTTAGAAAAATACTTTTTAATTTTCATCTTTAGCACACTTGAATTAAATTTTCACTTTTCTTCTCTTTGTTTAACTTGTTTATAAAATATGTTTTTCACATTTCTTAGTATCTAATCTCTTATAAATATCACTAAAAATATAATTTTTAACGTCACAAAGTTTTCTCTTAGATTTCATATGAGCCACTTTATATTTTTCTCAATTCTCTAAGCTTTTATATTTAAATCAATTTTTATAACACAACTTCTTAAATTTTATTTTTCTTGTACATTATTATTCCACCACCAACTATTTTTATTTATAATTTTTTTTTCTTTTGATTCTCCAAGTACATATTTTGTCACTTGTTTAATAGTGTTTTTTACTTTTTCCTAGATAGAATTAACATCTTCATGAACATTCCAAATCTTGAAATCTTAAATTTAATCATAAAAATAATTTTATTTGTCTTTCATTTAATTTTATGACATTTTTTATTGTATTCTTTATCTTCAACTCCTCGTCTTAAAATTCAAAACTAATAATCAATATTGGGCACTTAAATTTACACTTTTAATTACCTTACAATCTTTACATTCTTAATGATATCTTTTTCTCATAAGTAATAATATGTTTATTTCTTTTCTTGAATAAAGTATTAGGAATAACAAATTGATATGCATGCAAAATATAATATGGTTATGTATGCTTTATTAATCACTCCAAAACCGTAATCATAATGAATATTTCTAAAATCTTCTACTAATTTACCAACATGTCCATTTAAATCTCCTCCAATAAATTTGTTTTTCTTATAGAAGTATCATTTGTATTAATTATTCTTGATCATTCCAAAATTTTTCTTTTGAACTTATATCTAAATCTACTTGAGGAGCATAACCACTTATAACATTAGAAATCTTAGTATCAATAATAATTTTTTGCTATAATTTTATCTCAACTTCTATTAATTTCTACAATATTATTTTAGGAGATAAGCACTTATGACATTAAAAATCTTAGTATCAATAATAATTTAGGGCTATAATTTTATCTCAAGTTCTATTAATTTCTATAACATTATTTTTCAAACTCTTATTTATAATTACGCCTACACCAGTGTGACTCCTACATGAATACCAAAGTTTATAACCTAAGCTATTAATCTCTTTAATCTTTTCTCCAACCCATTTAGCTTTGTGAATATATAAGTTATTTATCTTTCTATGAACCATAATATCTACTAATTTCATTAATTTACTTGTGAGAGAGTGCATATGTTCCATGATTATATCCTAATATTAGTTTTATGAACCAACTTCTTTGTTTGCATCTATCTGTAATGTGAGAATCCTTACTTATTTGACACTACATCCGAGCGTCAGTGTAGCGACCATTGCATACTTCTCGCTGCATTCAAGGCATACAACGCGTCACTATAAGGGAACACCCCAACATTTACATAAAGATTTAAATGATTCTTGTTATGATTTTTTGACAAAAAATTTACGCTGGTTGTCATACTCTACTTAACACAACGCTCCACTTTCCGCATCCGGGGTTTGAAACCAGATAATGGAAGTGTTCGCAGTCTCCATTGAGTAGAATATACTATTTGAATGCTTTGACCACATTACCTTGTGGAAGCGATGAAATATGAAAATGAAACTTACACATTCAAGATCTAACATCAAAATATCGGGTTGGGCTTTGACATCTGTCTCTTAGAAAATGAAGAAGTTCACATCTCATTCAAATTCTTGAAATATCCTACAATCAGTCCAATTATTTCATTCATTAGATCAGCATCAGATGGATCATTTGAAGCTACTATTCCTGTGATTCCACCGAGCGGGGAGAGAGCAGAAATCCACTTTTAAAATGTGAATGCCATGAACGATCTCCAACGACTAATGCCTTCATAAAAGGGTGAAGAGAATAATGTTTTGATTGAGGTTTACAAGAAGTTCTCGACTTTATTGAGAGAACAAAACATGCTCGTCATATTAAAAAATAAATCAAATCATTCTAATTTGTTGCAGGTGTTGTGATTGATTTTCTTTGATTAGTGGAGATCCTGTAAAATTGGATTTGTTTGCTAACTCACTATTTAATCATTGAGGATAAGTCTTATGATTCATGGTTAACATGGGTTGATTTATCAGAAGAGCAAGATGAGTTTCCTTCAAATTTGATATTCCTTAGTGATTTGATTCACGTTTTGAAGAGTTTTTAAAGTGTTTCAGCAAGTTTGAAGTATCTGTTTGTAGCGGTATCTGCTGCACTTTCTTCACTTCTCATACCATTTGTAACGCCTGTATTCCCTGCTGTAAATACTATCTGCCTGTTATGCTGTAAAACAATTGTTAAATTTAAAACTTGAAGCCTTTTTGCGATCAATTTTGTTACTTATTTTTTTATTTTTAAAAATTATTAGGTGCGAGATATGTAAATACATAAGAATTGTATGATATGTATGTAAATTTCCCTTATTTTTAATTAAAAATTAAAGTGATCCCAAATGACTCCTTTGGCATTTAGAGCTTTCAAGCAAAAGCTGAAGAGGAGAAGCCTTCTAACTTCAGTGCTGTTTGCCTTGTTCTTTCAGCTTGCAGCTATGAGATTGTTGCTGTGGCAGTTTCAAAGTAATTATGGAGATGTCACTGAAATCGCTTTTGGTTGCAGTTTGCAAAATAAACCTTAATAAAATGCATCTTTTTGTAAAACCATTTTTGCATTTCATTTGCGCATTTATTCTATAAAGTTACATTTTCCAAAGCTTTTAAGAGGTGATGAATGATATTTGATGCAGCTTTGTAATTATTCGTAAGTTTGTAGAACTTTTTTCTATATTTGCATGTCTATTACATTCATAACACTCTAATCTTTCATTGCCAACTTCTGAGGGAAATCTGCATGCATACCACATATTTTTTTAGGTATTCACATATATAACACCTAAAGTTTAATATTTATAACTATTAACACTTACAAGCTAAATAATGGTGATATTTAATGTGACGTTACGTTTTGAGAGTTATAATTGTAAATAAGAAAGTTTAGTTATATATATATATATAAGAATTATGTGGCGTGTATGCAAATGTCCCAAATGAATATAAAAAAGTAGATATTTAATATATAAATAAATAAGAATGACGTTGCAAATAAGAATGACGTTGCAAGTGGGGCTGTCAAAAAGACTCATTGTTCGTGAACAGCTCATGTTTGGCTCGTCAAGAAGCTTGTGTTTAGCTCGTTCGCTAAGTTAACGAGCTGAACATCAACAAAGATTTGTTCGTTCATGTTCGGATCGTTTTGACTTAAAATACTATTAATCAATTATATCTATATATATTGATGAGTAATATTTTTAAAAAATTTAATTGATTATAAGGTATAAAGATTTATAATTAATTAAAATTATTAATTAAAAAAATAGAAAAAATTTATTAAGTTAGATTCAAATGATGTTTTAATATAAACAATAATTTTTAAATCTTGTCGCAACACTTAACATCTTATGGATATGTGATTAGGGTTATTAAAATAATTTTTTATTCGTGAACAGCTCGTGTTCGGCTCGTAAAATAAATGAGTCGAACACGAATATACTTTTTGAGCTCGAAATATAAACGAGTCGAAATAAATCCCCAATTATTGAAATAATTACACGGACAGCTCATTCCATTAATGCGCGGCTCGCTTTTCCTATTTTGCCGGCGCGGTTTGTCCGCGCGGAATATTAACGGCCAGCTAAAACTCGAATGGCACCCATGTTTAAATAAATTAAAAATATTAATGGCCATTGGATATGCGTTGAGATTAGCAATAAAGCTTGCCGCTTGAGACCCGCATTCCACAGATCTTGGAATAGTGCCGTAAGCAGTATTATGTTCTTTCGTTAAAGAGACAAAAATAAATGATGGACTTCAAGAAATAAAGGGCAAGGCCAAAACGGACGCGTCAAATAAAGCAGCTCGTAGCGCATTAAAATTAACTTTGTTTTTTGCGAAAACCTCCTTAATGTTTTGCACATTTGCATTTTACATTTCCTGTAATTTGATTGTAAATTTGCAGCATTTGTGTCCTTAAAAAAACAAAATATGTAAAAAAAATTGGCTATGATTGTTTGCAAGATCTGAGCTGGAGTTTTAAGATATGATGTATATGAAATGTATTGCAATTAAAAGTAGGATATTTATATATATGGCCGCCCGAAGTATTGTTATTTATAAAATCTATCACCCACGTGCTTTAAATTTTTATGTTTAGGATGAAGAATTTGTTTATCAACTCATTATTCTCGCAATCAACTGCCCATAGGTGCCAAGTTGCCAACTAACGACTATTGTTGTCATCGTCCATCATCCATCACCTCCTGCAGCCATTATTGCCCACGATGGCTATATATATATATATTTAAAAAGATTGGCTGGAAGCCTCTAACCAATCTCATTCGTCTAACTACTCGATCCAGCACTGTAAGATAGATCCACTTAGGTGACCTTGAACCCGTGACCCTAGGGGACTCACAACTGACAATACATGTGTCAACCAAAGAGTCGCGAAGCACAACACTATATATATATATAGATGAAATTAATTGTGAGGGACGATAGAATTTAATTGATTGAGCTATCCAACTAATCACATTAGAAACACCAACCGAGAGTGGGTGTTTGTAGTCAAACATCTCAATCTCATTTCAAGCAAATTTCCACAAATAATATAAAAATAATAATAATAGTGTAAACGCCAACCAAACAATTAATTTAAGTTATATTCAAATGATGTTTCAATATATTAAATCTTGTCGCAACACTTAACATTTTATTGCTATGTGATTAGGGTTCTCGTGTTTTGCTCGTTGAATTAATGAGTCGAATACGAATATATTTTTAAGCTCGAAATTTAAACGAATCGGACACGAACGAACTTCCACCTTCTTGCAGGTGTATAAATCCCCCATAATTGAAATAATTACACCGACAGCTCATTCCATTAATGCGCGGCGCTTTTTCTATTTTGCCGGCGCGGTTTGTCCGCGCGGAATATTAACGGCCAGCTAAAGCTCGAATGGCACCCATGTTTAAATAAATTAAAAATATTAATAGCCCTTGGATATGCGTTGAGATTAGCAATAAAGCTTGCAGCTTCAGACCCGCATTCCACAGATCTTGGAATGGTGTCGGAAGCAGTATTATGTTCTTTCGTTGAAGAGACAAAAATGAATGATGGATTTTAAGAAATAAAGGGTAAGGCCAAAACGGACGCGTCAAATAAAACAGCCGTAGCGCATTAAAATTAGCTTTTATTTTTTGCGAAAACCTCCCTAATGTTCTGCACATTTGCATTTTACATTTCCTGTAATTTGATTGTAAATTTGCAGCATTTGTGTCCTTAAAAAAATAAAATATGTAAAAAAAAAAATTTGGCTATGATTGTTTGCAAGATCTGAGCTGGAGTTTCAAGATATGATGTATATGAAATGTATTGCAATTAAAATTAGGATACTCACATATATGGCCGCCCCAAGTATTATTATTTATAAAATCTAGCACCCAAATGCTTTAAATTTTTATGTTTAGGATGAAGAATTTGTTTATCAACTCATTATTCTCGCAATCAACTGCCCATAGGTGCCAATTAACGACTATTGTTGTCACAGAAAAGAATGTGGTACAATTTCAAACTTAAAAGGCAAATATTGAGGGCAAATTTGTAAATTAAAATTTTAAACAATCTCTAATAATTTGCTGCAACGATCAAAAGCTTAAAAGTTTAAAAAAAAGCCTTGCAAATTAATTTTGATGCTTCGAAATGTGTGCTTTATTTTAATTTTTCGCTTGCGAAACGCGCTATAGAAACATCATATATTATATATTCGAAACAATTTCTAATTTTTTTTTTTGTAATATTAAATATTTGAGTGTTATGTACGTAATAAATATGGAAGTTTATGTGGTAGATATGTAAATACGAAAAAGTTGTGTTGCATGTATGTAAATGCCCCCCCTAAGTTTAATGTAATTAATAATTATTTAGATTTATTTAAGACATTGTCGAGTTTTGATAAAAGAAAATGTATCTTCTGATCGATAAATTATTAATAATTATAAAATATAAAGTAAAATTTAAATTTACTATAAAAAGAAAAGAATGTGGTACAATTCAAACTTAAAAAGCAAATATTGAGGGCAAATTTGTAAATTAAAAATTTTAAATATTTTCTAATAATTTGTTGCAATAATTAAAATCTTAAAAGTTTAAAAAAAGCCTTGCAAATTAATTTTGATGCTTCGAAATGCATGCTTTATTTTAATTTTTCGCTCGCGAAACGCGCTATAGAAACATCATATATTATATATTAGAAACAATTTCTAATATTTTTTTCTTTTTTTTTTGTAATATTAAATATTTGAGTATTATGTACGTAATAAATATGGAAGTTTATGTGGTAGATATGTAAATACGAAAAAGTTGTGTTGCATGTATGTAAATGCCCCCCTAAGTTTAATGTAATTAATAATTATTTAGATTTATTTGACACATTGTCGAGTTTTGATAAAAGAAAATGTATCTTCTGATCAATAAATCCCTTCTTAATCATGCAAACATGTGAAAATTAATTTCAAATCAATGAATGAAGTTGAATGTCAAAGTCCAAATTCAACATGGTCAGCAAAACAATTGTGAGAATCAACAGCACACATCAACTTCCTTCGTTAGAAATTTGACTTTTTCAGCTTTTTGAAAGAATGATTAAATAATGCATTTATCTGCGACATACGAAATAGTGGTTGAGGGTTTAGTTTCTTATTATGAGATTTCGAGTCTGAATCTTGTGTATTGCCTTATGAGCTCAATTTCCTCGAAAAATAAGTGAAATCAAGCTATTAGTGAACAAAACTTAATGATTTAAGTATCTTGAATTTAAGTGTTAGATATATAAATATACAACAAGCATGTGCCGCGTATCATAGTTTATTGGTTGGCATTTTTGGTGTAAGACCCTCAGGTCGGAAGTTCGAATCTCCATCTGGCGATGCGAGTCTTAAGAATGATACTCGAATTGGTGGGCACAGAAGAACTATCTGGAGGCTCGTATAATAGGCTCTAACGATTCTTTTAAATAAATAAATAAAGGAAGCATGTTTCTAAATTCCCTTTAAAAGTGGAGACAAAAAAAAAATAAATAAATAAATAGAATTTTTGACACTTCAAAGTTCTCCCCGTTTCACGTAAATTTCTTATTTAAGATGGCTAAAGCGAAAAGTTCCCTCTGCCGTTCTCCACGGACGAACTCGACTCCGTTTCTCCATCGAAGCATCTTCTCAGGTGTCCTCCAAGTCTTCCAAGCCAAAACCCGGTGGCTTCCGATCAAGAACAGTAGCCCCTCCGGCGAACTGCACAGAGATGCAATGATTTAAGTATCTTGAATTTAAGTGTTGGATATATAAATATACAACAAGCATGTGCGCGTATCATAGCTTATCGGTTGGCATTTTTTGTGTAAGACCCCTCAGGTCCGAAGTTCGAATCTCCATCTAGCGACGCGAGTCTTAAGAATGATACTCGAATTGGTGGGCACAGAAGAACTATCTGGAGGCTCGTATAATAGGCTCTAACGATTCTTTTAAATAAATAAATACAGGAAGCATGTTTCTAAATTCCCTTTAAAAGTGGAGACAAAAAAAAAAAATAATAAATAAATAAAATTTTTGACACTTCAAAGTTCTCCCCGTTTCACGTAAATTTCTTATTTAAGATGGCTAAAGCGAAAAGTTCCCTCTGCCGTTCTCCACGGACGAACTCGACTCCGTTTCTCCATCGAAGCATCTTCTCAGGTGTCCTCCAAGTCTTCCAAGCCAAAACCCGGTGGCTTCCGATCAAGAACAGTAGCCCCTCCGGCGAACTGCACAGAGATGTCATCTTCGGTGTTCGCCGGAACGACGCAGAAGTGCACGGCGTGCGGGAAGACGGTCTACTTGGTGGACCAGCTCGCTGCAGATAACCGCTTCTTTCACAGGGCTTGCTTTCGATGTCACCACTGCAAGAGAACGCTCAAGGTCTCCATCACTATCCTTTTTTCCCTTTTTCTTTTTATCTTCTTCTATGTCTTCTCCATTCTGTTCGCCTTGAAGCTTCGGTTTTTTTTTTTTCTTTTGATTTCGATTTATTCGGTATTTTTTGAGTCTGGTTATTGGACGGGTTGATGGAGCAAGCATCTGGTGATTGGATGGTTGGTGGATTGAATAAAGGGTAATTATGTTTTCATTGCAATATTTATTGTATACGTTTTTACTGCTTTCTTAGGGGTTTGAGTTGTTTTCTTTGGTTTTTGTTTGATTTCACGTAGATTAACTGGGGTTCTGTGGTTTTGCACTATTATGAGATGATGCTTCTTTTATTGGTTTATTGGATTGTTTGGCTTCCTTTTTCCTAAGATGAGTGCTTCAGAGTTGTGTTTCCTTAGATTTTTTCTTTGATGCTGTTCTTCTTTTGTTGGTTTTTGGGCTAATTTATCTTGTCGTATTTGTTGAACTCTACTGTAGACAATGTGCTGTGCTCGAAAATATGTGATTAAGTTCTCTAGTATATTATAATAGTTGATGAGTGCTATAAAATTTGCGAAGTTAGAGTAATAGATTATCGTCTTAGCATAATATGAGAATTCAACACACACTCAGGTAAAAAAACTAACAAGATACCATAAATTTTTATGTGAAAAACCCGCAAAGTGAAAAAATCATGGGGCCTGGTCTTGTTGTAAAAATTCACTATAAGCTTATGATTACAGAGACACTTTGTCTCATAGACGAGAAATGATTATTAGATTTTTCAAGTTACAACGTTGACTAACAACATCCGGTCGGTGGTGATCGATAGTGATTGGTGGTGATCGACGACGGTCAGCAGTGGTCGACGATGGTCGGTGGTGGTTAACGGCGACAGTGGTGCTCAACAGTGGTCGGTAGTTATTGACGGCGGTCGACAGTGGTCGATAGAGATTGACGCTGTTGACGGTGGTCGGCGGTTGTCAGAGGGTGGTCGACGGAGGTCGGCGGTGGTCGACGGAGGTCAGCGGTGGCTAATGACAGTCGATGACGGTCGGCGGGGGGCGGGGGGGGTCAACGGCGGTCAACGGGGGCCAAACGGGCTGAAAGTTCTCCACCATAATTAAATTTGGGGACTCCAAACGGCTCCAAACGGCTGAAGCAAAAAACGGAAGTGGGTTCCGCGAAGAAAACAGCTGGTTGAGCCATTTTTTTAATTTATTTTTAATTTTTAATAAATGTGCATTTAAGAGCTCATTCCTCTTTTCAGCCTATAAATAGGGCTAAAGGAGAGGGGTAGAGTTGTTGTGATGTGTCGTGAAGGTGCATCGCAGCGGTGCATTACAGCGGCGCTCATTGCAGCGGCACATTGCTGCAGCCCGTTGCGGCGGCGGGGGCCCGGG
>NW_018164686.1:319891-328325 GCF_001263595.1 Phalaenopsis equestris
GCGACGGAGGTCGGCGGTGGTCGACGGAGGTCAGCGGTGGTCGACTGTGACAACGATGGTGCTGTACTTCAATTTCTTCTCAAATCGTTAAGTTCTCTCTCAAGCCTCAAGCTTCTTCTCTCATGAGAGAAGTGAGACTTTATTTATAGTATTTTAAGTGCAATTAATGAATAAATATGAACCACTTCGATCGGACGGTTCGAAGAGCTTCCTTTGATCATACGGTGTTTGTTGGACATTTGAGTGTGTTAACAATGTCGGACTTGAGCAATATTAAGCTCGTTAGATTTACCTTATTGAGATGCTCGATTCGACTATAGGCTTGCAAGATTTGACATTCATTTGATCTTATAAATGTATGAAAAACTTTTAAGAGTGGTTTAATGACCCGATCTGAGCTTAATTTGACTCAGATTGAACTAATTTTGATAGCATTGGGTTCTTCTTATCGAGTTGATCAGTTTGCTAGTAAGTTCATTGAAATCAGAGTTTTAAATAAATTTATAGCGATATTTGAATATTTCTTGCTCAAAAAGTCGCATCGAGATTTATGTTATGCCTTAAAATTCGTGTAAGATGATGAAGATTTGTTGAAGATGTATCAGTTCCCCCCTTATTTTTGTGCGAGATTAAATTTGTCTTCCGATAGTATCTAGATCTCAAGCTTTTTCATTTTTGTTGGGCATACGTTTCAATATATATATATTTTATTACTATCATTATTTAAATAAGAATAATATAACTCTATATCTATTAAAGTAGTTGATAGAGAGTTTGCTTCAAACCAAGAGAGACGCAAGTTCGAATCTCATGCTAAGCAAAAAATTAAGATTTTTTTTTTACCGGGCCAAATTTCTGGCCTGTAGGCTTGCACAAACCCACGTACTAGGCCACTGGGCGCGGGTTGTGGCAGAATTCGAAGCGGGCCGACATAAATAAAAGCGGGTTGGAAGGTGGGGCGACGGGAAGTTGAACCGGTTGGAAAGCGGACTTTTCAGCTGACATAAAAGCTAAAGGCGGGCTGGAAGGCAAAGTGTGCCGACAGGAAGCTGAACCAGCTGAAATAAAAGTGGGCTCGAATGAATTGGCTAAAATAAAATAGGACGGGAAGTGGACAGGTGAAACTTAAAGCTGTGAGAAGTTGATAAAACAAATTAACCGAAGTTAAGAATTTTTTCATTTTTCTTCTTATTTTATTTTTTTTAAATGAACAACTCTTTTTTTTAATTGGTTGCTATTGTTTTTTTTTTCTAAATGAGTTGTTTTTTTAAATAACCTGATTTTTTTTAATAAGGGTATTTGAAAGTTTAAAAAGTAGGAAGATGGAAAGATTTTTATTTTTATTTTTATTTCACATGAAAAAGCCGGAAGACCCTAAGGCGGAAATCAGAAGACCAAAAACTAGAAGATGGAAAATCAAACAACAAATGAATTAAGGAAGATTTAAGTTTTTTTAATAACTATCTTTAATGTTATACCTCCTTTTAAGCCTATAAATAGAGGTCATAAATGAGGGGAAGAATCACATGTGGTGAGAAAGAGAAAAAGAGAGGAAGAGTGGAGAGTTGAGTCTTCTGCTAGCGAGATTTTCCAAAAAAATAAAATCGTCTCCGTCCTGTGTAGCAAGCGAGCAACGAGATCTCATTTCGCATTGTGGCCAAAAGGAAAATCATCTCGTTCCTTCTTAGCAAACGAGCATAGGATTATTCTTTCACGTTGAGGCGAAGAGGAAAGTCGTCCCCATCCTGTGTAGCAGGCGAGCAATAAGATTTTTTTTTGTGTAACGACCATGAGAAAAGTCGTATTTGTCATACGTAGCAGATAAACAACGGAATCTTCTTTCACGTTACGGCCAAAAGAAAAGTCCTCCCTGTCCTTCGTAGCAGGCGAGTAACGAGATTTTTTTTTACATTACGGCGAAGAGGAAAGTTGTCCACGTCCTGCGTAGCAGACGAGTAACGAGATCTTCTTTCATGTTGCGACCAAGAGGAAAGTTATCATCGTCCTGCATAGAAGACAAACAACGAGATCTTTCACATTGCAGTGAAAAAGAAAATCATCTCTGTTTTATGTAGCAGACATGCAACTAGATATTCTTTCATTTTGCTACGAAGAGTAAATTTGTCACTGTCCTACATAGCAGATGAGCAATGAGATCTTTCACGTTTCGGAAATGATGACAAATGGGGAATCTCTTTCCGTTGAGAACCAGAAAAAGTGTCAAAACTTGGAGGATGTGACATTAATTCTGATGAAGTGTGATTTGATTTTATTTCGAAAGAAATATTACTTCTCAAATGACATGATAGTGAAATTGCTGACTTCAGCCGATCGAGCGTATTCTTCTCATTTTGTGTATATTATTGTTCATGACGTAGCCATGAGAGCTGACCTGCAATTTTCATTAACACCTGAGTTTATCGAAATCATGAAGACATTTAAAATTTGTGTTACTCAACTGTCTTGTCGGGTGGTGACAGTCATTATCGAGTTAATCGTTTTCTTCAGAAGTCGTGATTTGACTTAACACCGACAATTTTTGCGCGATTATGCAAGTTCTTTAGCAACACATATGATCATGTGATATTTAAACATAATGCATTGGATTTTCACCTGAAGGAACCGATAAGCTAATAGTCCGTGCGATTCTTCATTACAAAGAACGATTGTTGGCTCCGTGAGAGACGATGAAGGTTCCAACAGTTATCTGTCTCTTTTCAGATTACTGGGAAGGGAATACTGCATGTACTAGGATTTCGTGACTTCAAGGAGATGATGTTTGAGATGCAATATATTCATGAATTTGTGAGCGATGATTCATTGTTCAAGGCCAAACTTTCATTCCACCTCGAATGATCCATGACTGTAACTGTAAAGAAATCTAAGAAGGAACCTTCTGAGTCAACCCTTCAGTATCCTCAAAGCGACTCCCAACGAACAGTAACTGTGAAGTACTTCCTCAGAAACAACATAAGAGGGTTAAAGAATCGTGGAAGTCCATGCTTAGTCTTTCGACTATTTATAATCCTGAGAATGTGTTGTCTCATGAATGTACTGGGCTCTTGGAGGCCGAGGGCTTCGTAAATTTCTTTTGTCTTCTGCTACTATATAATCACTTCATTTGTCTGATCCAAACTTATTTTCTTCTAAATGGATAGAATGGTGGAAATTCAGATGAGGCTAGGACTGGCTCTGAGAAACATAAACTCCGAATTTGTTAAAATCAAATATCTTCAAGGTGTATGAGTGCTGATATGAATCTAAGGTTGAATGAGTCATAGTTCTGGAATCACAGTTGATAGAGTGCATAAAAGTACTTTAAACAATGACAACTTTTTTCTCGTTGCTGCTTCAGGATCTGGAAAGAACTTGAGAGGCGTTGGTAGAGGCACGAGCCGATCTTAGCTAAAGTAAGAGGAGCGTGAAAGTCCTTAAGTTGACGGTGTCAACTCAAGAGGAGGGGATCCAATTTTTGAGATCTGTGAAGGATGTTGATGTTGCGAAGGTTAAGAAAAAAGCTGACGAGAACTTCAATAACTTTCTTGAGTTCAAGACTACATTCGAGACCATGTTCAAGAAACTCATGATCAGGTACTGGATGTTGAGGCAAAAGAGCAGCAAAAGTGGTTCCCTGAGGAATGATTCATCCGGAGTTTGCTGAAGGTGAGACCATGGTCACTTGCACATGGTATCGAATGATAGTTTTGAACTCAAGCGAATTATTGAAGTCGTCGACTGTTTTTTGCTTGACCTCTGTAATATTAACATCATTCGCAGACCTCAAAAATAGGATCTCTTCCTCCTGAGCTGACACTGTCGACTTAACGACTTTCACACTCATATTACTTTTACTAAGATCGGCTCGTGCTCTCATCAACGTCTCTCGTCTTTTCTCCAGATCTTGAAGCTGTAAAGAGAAAGAAGTCGTCATTATTGAGAGTTTTGTCGTACACTTTGTCAACTGTGATTCCAGAGTCGTGACTCCTTTAACCCCAGATTCATATCGGCGCTTATACTCACTTTGGAGATATTTGATCTTAACTAATTCAGAAGTCTAGTTCCTCAGAGTCATTTTTAGCCTCATTTGGATTTCCATCATTTTATTTATTTAGAATAAAAGAAGTCTGGGTCGGACAGATGAAATGATCATGCAGTACAGAAGATAAACAAAACATACCAAGCCCTCGGCCTCCAAGAGCACAGTACATTCATGGGACAACACATTCTCAGGAACATGTATGGTCGAAGTTTTGGGCAAGTAATTCTATGTTTCATTAACCCTCTTATGTTGTTTATGACAGAGTACTTCACAATCACTATTATTTGGGAGCCACTTTTAGGGTACCACCTGGGTTGACTCGAAAGTTACCTTCTTAGATTTCTTTAATGTTACAGCTGTGGA
The DNA here is from genome assembly GCF_001263595.1 of Phalaenopsis equestris. Lineage (NCBI taxonomy): Eukaryota > Viridiplantae > Streptophyta > Magnoliopsida > Asparagales > Orchidaceae > Phalaenopsis > Phalaenopsis equestris. Next base: position 324,294 of record NW_018164686.1, read on the forward strand.
TTGTTTGGGGTGAAATGAAAATTTGGCCTTAAAAAATGATTCATCGCTCACAAATTAATGAATATATATCGTCTTGAAGAGCATCTCTTTCAAGTCATGAAATTCTAGCATATGTCGTTTTTCATCCCCAGTAGTTGAAAGATAGACAGACAATTGCTTGAACCTTCTTCCCCTCTCATGAAGACCCCATTTGTTCTTTGTAAAGGAGTATCTCACGGACCATTACCTTATCGGTTCTTTCAGACGAAAATCTAATGTCTTCTGTTTAAACATCACACGATCATATGTGTCGCTAAATAACCTGCATAGCCGCGCTAAAATTGTCAGTGTTAACGTCAATTTGCGACTCTTGAAGAAAACAGTCAACCCAATAATGACTATCACCATTCAGAAATACAGCTGAGCAATGCAAACTTCGAACGTCTTTATAATTTCGATAAACTCAGTTGCCGGTGGAAATTATAGGCCGGCTGTCAAAATTGCCTCATGAACAACAATATATCTAAAAGCATGAGAATACTCTCGGTCGACTGAAATCGACAATTTTACTACTATGTCTTTTGAAAAGGTATTACTTCTTTCAAAACAAAATCAAGTCGCTCTTCATCAGAATTGACGCCGCATCCTCCAAGTTCTGGTTATTCCTCTGATTCTCAATCGAATGAGGTTCTCTAGTTGTCGCTAATTCCGCAACGTGAAAGATCTCGTTGTCTGCATGCTACACAGGACGAGGACAATTTTCCTCTTCGTCGTAACGTGAATGAAAATCTCGTTGTTTGTCTGCTACGCAAGACGGAAACGACTTTCCTCTTCGCCGCAACGTGAAAAAATATCTCGTTGCTCGTCAACTACACAAATCAAGAATAACTTTATTTTTTGCCACAACATAAAAGAAATTCTCGTTGCTCACTTATTACGCAAGGCTGGGGCGAGTTTTCTCTTCGTCATAACGTGAAAGAAAATCCTGTTACTCGTCTCCTACGTAGGATGGGTATGACTTTCTTATTCACGGTAACATAAAAGAAGATCTCATTGCTCGCCTATTATGCTTGACCGAGACAACTTTCCTCTTCGCCGCAACTGAAAGAATATCTCATTGCTCGTCTTCTATGCAAGACGGGGAAGACTTTCCTTTTGGTTAGAACGTGAACAAAGATTCTGTTGTTCGTCTGCTACGTAGGATGGGCAATTTTTTTCTTCTATAAAGTCTCGCTCGCAGAAGGCTCCACTCTCCACCCTTCTTCTTTTTTATTTTTTTCTTGTCCTCTCTTGTGGTTATTTCCCTCATCCATGACCTCTATTTATAGGCCTAAGAGGAGGCCTAACATTAAAGACAATTATTAACAAAAGCAAAATCTACCTTAATTCATTTGTCGTTTGGCTTTCCATCTTCTAGATTTTGGCCTTTCGATTTACAGCTTATGGGTCTTCCTGCTTTCTCATCTCAAATTAAAAAAAGGTGAAAATGTTTCTATCTTTCCATGTTATAAGCTTTTAGATTCTCTCATTAAAAAAAGTAGCAACTTATTAAAAAAAACAACTGTTCGTTTAAAAAAAACAATAATAGCTCATTAAAAAAAGAAAAAACTTATCATTTTAAAAAGAGAGAAAATAAAAAGAAAAATAAAAAAAGATTTTAATTCTGACCAATCTGCCTGATCAGCTTCCCGTCGCTCGTCGGTCTGCCTTCTTGTTCGCTTTTATTTCAGTCGGTTCAACTTCCCTTCAGCCTGCCTTCCAGCTGGTTCAACTTCCCGTCCGCCGGCCTTCAGTTCGCCTTGCCTTCCAGTCTACTTTTAGCTTTTATTTCAGCTGAAAGGCCCGCTTTCCAACCGATTCAGCTTTCCGTCAACCCACCTTCCAATCGCTTTTATTTCTGTCGGTCAACCTTCCAGTTTTTCACGGCTTGCTTTGAATTCCGCCACAACCCAAGAATAGCAGCGGACGACTGCCCACCCAGTGGCACAGTACGAGGGACAACGGGTGACCCGCCCAGTGGCCCAATATGCAAGGTCGCACGGGCTTACAGGCTCAAAATTTGGCCCAGTAAAAAAATTTTAATTTTTTGCCTAGCTTGAGATTCGAACCCGCGCCTCTCATGATTTGAAGCAAACTCTCTACCAACTTATTTTAATATATATATAGGGATGTCCCCACGCTTAGCTCTGCTAGGGTTTCGACCCATGTCGAACCCTAGCAACCCTTATCGCAAGATCTTTCTCCGGCGTTGTCTCTCCGTCCTCTTCTTCGTCGTCGGCTCGCGGCTTCGAAGTCGACTGCGGCTCGCGCCTCGTCGTCTCAGTTTGAAGCCGACAGAGTTCTCGTCTTTGTTCGATTACATCTCACGGAAGACGGGAAGGGTCGCGTCTTCCTCTCCACAGAAGACGGGAAGGGGTTGCATGCTCGTTTCCTCCTTCGTCTTCCTTCTCGACTGTACCGAGTTTTGGTCTCTTCGGTTCCTGACCTGCCCTCTAACTGACTTGGCGGGGTTTCTAAGCTGTGATGGAGCTTCCTTCTTCTTTAGTTGAAGCTGACAAAACATCCTTTGCTCACGTAGTGGGTAATCCTCAGGTGGAAACGGTGGTTGTCTTCACGTCAAATTATAAGGAATATCGTGATGGTACAGGTGACTGACCATTTGTTAAGAATGTAAGCAGTAAAAATGAGAAAACAACATTTTTTTCTCAGAGTTAGAAATTTCAACCCTGACTGACAAATTCAAGTTTGCTCTTTTTAGAAAATTTTAGTGAGAGCGCCTATCTATGGAAGTTATCAGGAAAAGTTTTGATGATCTCAAATTAGCTGGAAAGTGAAAAATGAGGCTCATAGATGGGAGACATGTATTGATTTAATTAACCGTGGCAGAAGACTACGCCCATATTTTTTCCAAAAAATATTTCAGCATTGTTGGTAAATCAATGAACCTACTCAAGTGGTCTCCTGATTTTGACCATAATCATAAACCTCCTACTGTACCGGTATGGTTCAATCTATCAGGTCTCAAGCTGTACTTTTTCATCATCAGGTTATTTACTCTATTGAGGTCATACTTGAGGACCTTATGAAGCTAAATCTACCCACTTTCAACCTAACCAGACATTCTGTGGCCAGAATACTTGTGGAAAAAGATATTACTTTACCTGATATTGCTGAAGTCTGGTTGGGTACAACTCATAATGGATATTAGCAATAAATCATCATGGAGCATAGACCTCCTTATTATTCTCATTGTAGGATGTTTGGGTATATCCTTGATAAATGTCATAAGCTTCATCCTAATTTGAAATCTAAAGATCAAGTGAAAAAGGATGAATTTAACCTCACTGCTCTGGACATATCTATTCCACCTGGAGAGAAAACTACCACGGGATATGATTTGATGTTTAATTTAATTACCCCTGTAGATTCTCCCTTTGAAAATACTGTTTCTGTGATTGATGAGAAGTTGGATGGCCCTACGGACAAAAACCTTATTGAAAACAGTACTGGAGGACTCTTCACTGTTATTGAAGAATATTCACTTATATGCCAAGACACACGAGAGTGTTTATTTGATTCAATCAAAGGTCAGCTGGTACAACAAGTGGTTACTTATAATGTTCAACATTCTATACATGTCCGACAAACTTTAGACCAATCTACTGATCAGGCAAGTCAATCTTCAGATGAAGAATGACAGGTCTATTCCAGGAGGAAGAAGAAGACTGGAGACCGACTCGAGCTTGGAAACTTATTGGATGATACTTTGGTCACTACTGCAATGACACTCATCTTACTAATTTATTAGCTGACTCCTTTCCTAGAACTAGAGGCAGAGGCAAAGGAAAATTGGGTCGCTCTCTAGCTACCTGATACTACGTTTTTTTTTTTTGCATTTTTTTTTTTAATTAGGTCTCTTGTATTTCTCTATATTTTCTCTTTTTTTTTGAATATTTTGTATGTGATGGTTATCGTGGGGGAAGGGTGTCATACTTGGACCCTTCCGCATAATCTATATGTATCATTATTTCCTTTTAATAATATATATATATA
>NW_018164686.1:328382-347869 GCF_001263595.1 Phalaenopsis equestris
ATATATATATATATATAACACAAAGGCTAATATATTAAAGACGAAAAGATACAGATAGGTTATATGTGTGGGCCTAAAAGAAGGCATTCAACCACCACGATACAACTCACATAATCCAAAAGAAAGAAAAGAAAAGATACATATATGATCAAAAAACCAAAACCACAAACGCGAGCAACGAGCTGAACGTTCCAATTTAGTCATTCTCATGCGTTTTTTGGCCACATGATGAGAATCCGCATCATGTGTCTAAAATTTCAGAGCCCCTGCGCCACGGTGGGATTGAACACTGACCTGAGGGGACTTATAATGACCCCGCCACCAACAGGGCAAGGCTTGCGGCACACACACACACACTTATGCCCGACAAAAATGAAAAAGCTCTAGATCTGGATATTTTTCGGGTGAAGAATTTGCTCTCGCCGAAAAAAAGGAGGCAATTAGTATATCTTCGATAAATTTTCATCATCTCGCACGAATCTCAAGGAATGACAGATCTTGAGACGGCTTTTTTAGCAAGAAATATTCAAACATTGATAAAAACTCATCCAGAACTCCGATTTTAGCAAACTTACAGTCAAATTGACCAGCTTGACAAGAAAAACCCAATGTTACCAAAATTAGTCGAATCCGAGACAAATCAATCTCAAATCATGTCATTAAACCACTCTTGAAAGTTTTTCAGACATATTTAGAAGGTCAAACAAATGTCGAATCTTGCAAACTTATTATTGGATCGAGTGTCTCGATAAGACGAATCCAACAAGCCTAAGATTGCTCAAACAAATGTCCAACATACACGTCTGATCGAAGGAAATTCTCTAGACCGTCCGATCAAATTGGTTCATATTTTTGCATTAATTTTACCCAGAACACTAGGGGAGCTTGAGGCTTGAGAGTGAACTTAAAGTTTTGAGAGGAATTGAAGTCCAACGTCATCCTTGTCATCGTTGACCACCGTCGACCTCCGTCGACCACTCCCGACCGTCGTCGATCACCCCAGACCGCTGTCGACCACCTCCGACCACCGTCGACCAACGCCTACCGTCATCAACACTAGCCGACTGTCTTAGACTACTACCAACTGCCGCTGATCGTCGTTGACAACTACTACCACCTCTAATCTTCGTTGACCACTGCCGACCGATATTGACAACCACTGATTGCACTCGAGCACTACTGTGGCCGTCAACCACCACCAATCGTCGTCGACACCACCGTCCGAACGCTCGATGTTGTAACTTGGAAAAACCTAGTAATAATTTTCTATCTATGGGACAAGAGATCTCTGTAATCATCAACCTATAATGAATTTTTATAATTGGGTCACATCCCGTGATTTTTTTTCTTTACGGGTTTTTCACGTAAAAACTTATGGTGTCGTTACTGGTTGTTTTCTTTTACTAGAGTGTGTGTTGAATGCTCGTGCAACGCTAAGACGATAATCCATTATTCTACATCAATTACCTCATGCTTTTGTTTGCTAAGAAAGAAAGAACTAGGCATGTTAAGTTTTTGTTTCACACCAATGACCAAACAATACTTGGACAATGCTCTGTTGAAGAAATAGGCTATCCTGCGTGACACCGGCTTCTACAGGAATTAGTAGCGGTAGAGGCTATTGTTGATTTTTCCGTGGATCTAATTTTTGGAAGATTGTGAATTATGACCGTTGTTGCTAAGGTTTTCTTAGCTTTGTTCTATCTGGATCAGTTCAGTTGCAATAAAACCTTTCAGGAACAAGGAATGTTGAACTTTTGTTTCACTCCAAAAGAAATTTGGATGATGCTTGATGGAAAAATTAGGCCGCTTCTTGTGTGACAACATGTGTAAAATATGCAGCGAGTTGTTTGGAAACAAAGCGAAGACTCCCAAAGTGATAGGGCACTCAAACTGCCAAAATAAATAAATAAACATCTTCAAAAGGTAGTTGCGAGAGAGGCTGTCGTGATACTTGTGATTATGTGGAGATTGCAAATTTATGATCTAGCTTGTTAATAGGGAAGTTCTTCCAGCTTTATGAACAGTAGGACGAGCCCATGTCTGCATAAAAAATCAAGAAAGAAAGAGAAACAAAATTAAGTTGGATACTTCAGTGCAAAGATTTAAGATTGCCGATTATCTATATTTGAGTTTTTGTTTTGCTGTGGAACTCGTGGGGTGATTGGATCTTATTCTAATTTTCAAGATGAAATTTTGTACGAGTTATTTTTTGGGATATTTACAAGCATACCACCCAAGCTCTATGTATTTAGATATTTAGCATCTAAAATTTGCTTCTTACATTTATAGCACCCAAAATTTTCATATCACATTAAAAATACCACCATTTTTAACTTTGGAAATGTGAAATACACATTTGTATGCATTAGGTAAGGCGGCATATATATAAAAATTAAAGTTTAGGTCTTAGATATTTAAATACATCAGAATTGACTGGTATTTATGTAAATCCTTGTTTTTTTTATAGCATTATTGGTAGGCTCACATAGCAGAAACATGTGACAAATTAAAGCTAAGGTTCTAAGGCCAAAGCCTTTGCTCCTTCAAAATATCTATCATTTGGTAATCTTTTGTTTAATAATACAAATTTATCTCATATATTTTATTTTTGATAATGTGGACTCTAGCCTAGCTGCAATTCTTTTAAGCAATAGGCCATATACTTAAAATCATGCGAACATCAAGAGAAGCAATTTGTGCTGCAACTACAAGATCACTACCAGAGAACTATGCCCAAAAACCAAGGAGCATGCGGCTTTATCAATGCTCTTTGATTTGATTGAGTTTAAGGTCTTGTTTGGTTCTGGTTTTGTTTTTCTAAAATTTGTTTTAAAGCTGTTTCATAAAAAGCAGTGTTTTAAAGTCGTATAGAAATCACGATCTAAAATAACTACAGAAATATATTTTGTGAGAAGCGCTTTAAACCGGATCAGTTTTATCAAATTTTTGATTGGTTTGCTCTTTTGGATTTTGAACTTTGTGGTTGCAATTGGTTTGATCAATATGAAAACCGATCCGTCCTAACTCCTAACCGACTGAATGCTCACTCATAGCTCCACGTCACTCCTCCCTTTCTCATTGACGGCAAAGCTGTTGACTGCACTTTAATTCCAACCATTATAATCCACTATAAGCAGTAGGGATATTTGTCTTGTTTTCTGTCTATATCATCTGACATTATTTGAATTTGTAACTTATTGCTTCTGTAAAATATTGCAGCTCAGCGATTATAGCTCCTTTGAGGGTGTTCTCTTTTGCAAACCTCATTATGATCAGCTTTTTAAGATGACTGGAAGCTTGGATAAGAGTTTTGAAGGTAGACGCCAGCAATTTTGATATTTTGTCACACTGAAAGTTAAGGTTAAGTATTTATCTTTATTTTATTTTTTATTTTTTATTTCCAGGTGCTCCAAGGTTTGCTAAGGCAGAAAGACATACTGATCGTGAGGTATCCAGACATTTAATTAGCATACATTAAAAATTTCATGGTAGTAAACTTCATCTTTCTCTGTACTTCAATTTTTATAGGAAATAATTTTACGATTTTTTCATGCAGGTTCAAACAAATAGCAGAATTTCAAGTATTTTTCTTGGGACGCAGGATAAGTGTGTAGTGTGCAAGAAAACTGTGTATCCTATTGAGAAGGTATGTTAAATTGGCTTTCATACAGTAGGGGAGGGTACAAGTAGTGAGAACACGTCATGTTTACAAAAAAAATTTCTTCTGTTTTTAGATTACTTCCTACTTATGGTTTGATTTTTGCCATCTTTGTCAAGTTCTCAACAATAGTTGTGTTTCAACTCTATGCCTTTTAGCCATTTTCATAGTGAAGATTGTGTAAAATTGTCATTCTTATTTTGGTCATTTTTTAAATCTTCTTCCAAAACCCTTGTAATGAATCCAAATTGAGAATGTGGATTCATAACCTTTATTGGGGTTTTCTTTCAGATTTTACATTGGTAGCCCAGTGTTATCAAAGCGCAATACGATGCACAAGGATTAATTTTTGTTTCAAAGTGCAAAACGCAGAGAGAAGCAATGTTTTAATTAACCAAAGCGCTAATAGTTTATTATTATGAAAAGTCATAAATTTGAATCTTATCTGTTAGGAAGCTTGTATGTTGGGAAACTTGATAGAAGATAACCTACTTAGAAGAGATTTAATTATAGGATCTTTTCTATATTATAATTATTCCTAATCTAGAGAGTTGGGAGGGTTTATAAATATGTAATAGATGTTTTCAATTGTGAATAAGAAGAAATGAAGTTTTTTCCGATCACAGTTATATAAAACTGTTAATGTATAAATTCATTCATTAACAATTTTAAAATATAAAATATGACTTAATAGTTAATATAAGTGAAAAAAAATGTGGTGTAATTCCTAACTTGAAGACAAACATTGAGGGTGAACTCATAAATTAAAACTTCGAACAATTTGTACCAATTCGTTGCAATAATTAAAAATTTAAATTTGCAAAAAAATGTAAAATAACTTTAGTGTTTCGAAATGCGCTTCAATGTAGTGAATTAATCGTCACATGATTCACTTTGTTTTGCTCTTGAAGCGCGTTTTTAAAAACAATGGGATAAGCTTTCTTATTGCTAGGTGGTTGCGAAGCGATTTTTCTCCTAAGGTCTCTTTAGAGCAATCCTTTATATAACTATGGAATTCTGAGTTTTCTATTTTAGTTTTATTCCCTTCTTATTATGTCATATTTATTTTTTTCTTGTGTTATGTTTTTTTTAGTAAGTTGTAATTAATCACGCCCTAGTTATCTTATTATACAAGAAGAAGAATTGTAATTTTATTATTCAAAGATAAGAAAATACAATTTTCTCATCTTTCTTAATGGTATCAGAGCCATGTTTGAAATGCTAACCTTTTTTCGTCCTTGCGCCTCTCATTCATTATAGCTAATCTTCATTGAATCGTCTCCTTGCGGATAATGTACGGTGCAGGCCCTCTGGAACACCTCCTACAATCATCTATTTGTCTGTGGAGGCCTTTCCTTCCCTCTGAATCAATTTTCTCTCTGTTGAACTTTCTCTTTCCCATATGTAGAGGTTTTTGCATAACCGTTAGGACAAATTTCTCTTTATAGTGCAAATTCCATATGCGCAATTGTTCGGTGTGTTCTCCCCAAGCTGCATCCTGTAGGTTCTTCTCAACCGCTAACGTCTTCTCTACCATAAGGATATCAACCGCACCCTGCTATCTTCCTGCCTTCTCAGCAGATCCTTACCAAGCAAGTAAGCAGAGCAACTGCAGGCGTTCCTCTTCTCTTGCGGCGCAATCATCTAGGAATTCTTTCATCTAGGAATTATTTCCAACTTTGAACGTGCATAGGACTTATGACAAAGTACGACATGAAGATTTCTAGCTCTGCACTTGAGGTTAGTTCAGAATAAGAACTAATAATTATACCCAAACAATATGGAACTCTCTCACTTTATCACAAACCATAAACTCAATGGTCATAACTTCTTTCAATAGTCTCAATCTGACATTTATGGAAAAGAATCAGAGGAACATCTCATGAGAGAAGGCACAGTTCCCGAGTTCACTCATCCTAAATATCGCTTATGGAAGATCCAGTATTATACGGTGTAGGATTTGGGGAAGTGTGGATTCATCTAGCACTGAATGCTTTGTCTTGTACACACACACAGTTCCTTTCCTGAGTCAAAAACAAAGAAGAATCGTCCTTTGTGTGAAAATTGCAAAAAACTTGGTCACAAAAAGGACAAGCATTGGAAACTACTTAGAAAACTGCAATTTTGTAACTGGGGCAAGGGAGGAAAGGCCAAGACCGTAATGTCCATTCTACTACCTCTTTTGAAGGGTCGTTCGACCCTAGTCCCTTCACTAAGAAATAATTGGTGGCGTTAAAGTAACTTCTTTCAAGCACAACTGAGCGGCCTACCAGTTTGACAATACACCGAGATATCATGTCCTTCTCTGATCTCGCTAACAATGAAAGATTGCGATCTTAGGTAATATATTTAGATGCTTATGATCACATGATTGGAGAAATTTATGCTCTCACCAACTACCAAGGGTTCACCAATTTCAAATTTGTTAGATTTCTCGATAAATCTCTCTCCAGGATTGTTGGGAAAGGAGAAGCAAAAGTCTCTAGAAATATTCAACTTTCTTTTGTGTTTTATTTTCTTGAATTAGATTGCAACTTACTTTTAATTAGCAAGTTTGCTCATGATTTGAAGTGTTATTAAATTTTATTCTAATTCTTGTGAATTTAGTTAGTAAATTTGGGGAAGTTGATTGATAGTCTTGCTCAAAGAAAGTTATTCACTTAACACACAAATGCCTCCATCATTTTCTTCCCATGTTCCGTTTGTTGTGTTTTCTATTGAAAGTCAAGTTTTTTATGACATTTTCGTCTGGGTCATCTCATATTTTTATTAATAAAAAGCCAAAGTTTTATAAGTGTAAAATCTATCAATTGGCTAAACATACTCGTCATGTTTACCCTTTATCTCAGTACAAACCTGTATAATCTTTCTCTGTCATTCACAGTGATATTTGAGTGATTAAAATTGAAAACTATCACAGTGATATTTAGCGTCCTCTGGAAGCGATTCATTGTATAGCCTAAATACTGTGAAAAGTATGCAAGAGCAGCTACACCGGCGCCCAGGTGTAATGTCAAATAAGCAAGGGTTTCTATATTACCAACGGATGTGGGTAAAGAAGTTAGTTCATAAAACTAATGAAATTAATATTATGATAGGAACTTTGAATATATGTACTCTCAATGGTAAATTAATGAAATTAGTTGATATTATGATTCATAGAAAGATTAATATCTTATGTATTCAAGAAATTAAATGGGTTGGAGAAAAAACTAAGGAGATTGATAACTTAGGTTTTAAACTTTGGTATTCTGGTAAGGGTCGTACTAGAAATGGTGTAGGTGTAATTATAGATAAGAGTTTGAAAGATAATGTTGTAAAAATTAATAGAGTTTGAGATAGAATTATATCCCTTAAGATTATCATTGATACAAAGATTTTTAATATTATAAGTGATATTATGCTCCTCATAGGTTTAGATATAGGGTCTAAAGATAAATTTTGGAATGACTTAGAAGACTTGATACAAATGATACCTCTTGAAGAAAGAATTTTTATTGGAGGAGATTTAAATGGACATGTCGGTAAAGTGGTAAAAGATTTTAGAAATATTCATGGTGGCTACGGTTTTAGAGTGACTAATGAAGAAGATAGAGTTATTTTAGATTTTGCTTTAACATATGATTCTGTTATTATTAATATTTTATTCAAGAAAAAAGATGAGCATCTTATTACTTATAAGAATGGATCTAATAAAACACAAATTGATTATTTTTTTATGAGAAGAAGAGATCGTTGAGATTGTAAAAATTGTAAGGTCATTCCAAGTAAGGATTTAAGTACCCAATATCGTTTATTAGTTCTAGATTTTAAGATGAAGAGTTGTAAAATAAATAATATTATGACTCATTATCGTAGAATTAGATTGGGGAATCTAAAAGTCATAATAAAAATTATTTTTATGAGTAAAATTCAAAATTTTAAAATTTGGGATGTTCATGATGAAACAAATGCTATGTGGGATAAAGTAACAAACACTATTAAACAAATAATAAAAGATGTAATTGGAGAATCAAAAGAAAAAATTTCTTTAAATAAAAATAGTTTATGGTGGAATAATATTGTGCAAGAAAAGATAACATATAAGAAGTTATGTTATAAAAATTGGTTGAAATGAAAAACTTAGAGAACAAAAGCTTAGAGAACTAGGAAAAATACCAAACGGCCCGTAGTAATCTAAAAGAACAATATGCGACGCTAAAAATTCTGTTTTTAATTATCTTTATTATAGATTAGATACTAAGGAGGGTAAAAATTATATGTATAAACTAGCGAAACAGAGAGAAAAGAAAAGTAACGATTTAACTCAAGTAAAGTGTATTAGAGATGAAAATCAAAAAATGCATTTCTTAGAAAAAGATATTCAACGTAGGTGGGTAAGTTATTTTGATACTTTTTAATGAAGTTTCTGAAAGTACGATCGACCTTAGTGATCTTAATATCGTTAATAATAATAAAACGTTTCATTTTTACCATCGCATTAGTAAAAAAGAAGTTGATGAGAAAAACTTTAAAGAAAACCAATGGTTAAAAGTCTGTAGGATCTGATGATATCCCAATTGAAGTATGGAAATGCTTATGAGATTTGGGAGTTTCTTAGCTTACTAAACTCTTTAATGTTATTCTAAAAACTAAAAAGATGTCTGATGAGTGGAGGAAAAGTATTTTGATCCAATTTTTAAGAATAAAGGGGATGCACAAGAGTGTGCAAATTATAGAGGAATTAAGTTGATGTGCCATACTTTAAAATTATGGGAGAAGGTAATTTAACATAAATTAAGATTTATTACAAAGATTTCTCATAATTAATTTGGATTTATGTCGGGCAGGTCTACCATGAAAGTTATACATTTATTGGAGAAGTTCATAGATAATAAGGAGGATCGACTTTTGATTTTAATTGGTTTAGAAAAAGCTTACGATAAGGTTCCAAGAGATATCCTTTGGAGAGTTCTTGAGAAGAAAGTGTTGGTATGACTTATATTCAAGTCATTAAACATATGGATACTAGAGTTGTTACTTGTGTTCGAACTAAAGGAGGATTGACCAAATATTTTCCTATTTCTGTTGGATTCCATCAAGGATCGGCTTTAAGCCCATGTCTTTTTGCTTTAGTTATGAACGGTCTTACGGGACATTTACAGGATGATGTACCTTGGTGTATGTTTTTTGCTGATGATATCCTTCTCGTGGATAAGACGAGAGAAAGAGCCCAGGAACAGGAAAAACTTCCCAGGAAAAACTTGAATTATGGAGGTCTACATTGGAGTCTAAAGGTCTTCATTTGAGTAGAACTAAAACTGAATACACAAAATGCAATTTTAGTAGTATTAGCTCTAGTGACAGACCCCGACGGTTTCTCATCAAATTATTAAAAGGTGTGAACGATTTAGATATCTCGGGTCTGTTGTTCAAAGCGATAGTGATATAGATGGGGATGTTAATAGTAGAACTCAAGTTGATTGGTTGAAGTGGATGAATGCTTCGGGCCTTTTGTGTGATAGAAAAGTGCCGCTTAGACTGAAAGGAAATTTTTATAAGACGCTGGTGAGACCTGCAATGCTCTATGGCGCTGAATATTGGCCTTCAAAAGAGACGCATAATACTAAGTTAAGCGTTACCGAGATGAGAATGATTAGGTGGATGAGTGACTTTACACTTAGAGATAAAATGTGAAATGATTATATCCAAGATAGGGTTGGTGTAGCTTCTGTGACGGAAAAAATTAGAGAAAGTCGTCTTAGATGGTTTGGTCACATTAAGCGTCGACCATCTGATGATCTGATTAGGAGAGTAGATGTTTTAAATTTGACTTATGTTAAGAAAGGTAGCGGTAGACCTAGGAAGACTTTGGTTTATTGTATAAAAAATAATCTTAACTTATTAGAACTAAATGAAAATATGACAAATGGAGAAAAAGGATTCATATAGCCGACCCCATGTAGTGGGATTAAGGCTTTGTTGTTGTTGTATTGTGGACCACACTAAAACTAGTTGAATATTTCTCATAAAGGAAAAATTTATAACTGTACAAATTTTTTCAATTTTTTCATAATATGATATCCGTTCAATTCCAATATAAAATTCGAGTTCTTAAAATTAATAATGCAAATGAATACATCAACTCTATTCTTGGATCCTACCTTGCAAAGTACAATATTATCCATGGTAGTTATTGTGTTGAAACTCTTCAATAAAACTGGATAGCTGAGAGGATGAATTGAAACCTCCTTGAGGTATCTAGGTCTATAATGTTTTCTCACAATATCTAAAAAATTTTCTGAGGAGATGTCGTACTCACAACACATGCCTCATTAAAAAAATATCAAACAAAGTTCTTGGATTTAAAATCCTTCTCGATATTGTGTAATTAAGGATTTAGGGCCGACGAGATACTTTCTAGGCATCGAAGTAGCCAGTTCCAAGATGGGTATTGTGATATCCTAAAAAAGTACATCCTAGACCTTCTAAAAGAGACAAGAATGTTGGGGTGAAAACTTGCTGAGAATTTTATGGATTTCAAGAAAAAGTTGCATTCAAAGAGAGAAAATACATCAGTGGAAATGGGTTGATACCAAAAATTGGTGATGATCTCATCTATTTATCACACACTAGGCCAGTTTTTACTTACTCCGACAATATTATGAGTCAACATATGAATAGTCTGAATGAAGAACATTTGTTGATTATTTGCAGAATATTGAGGTTTCTTAAGAAGATCCCTGATAGAAGGATATTATTTAAGAAATCGGACAACAGAGAGATAGATGTTTATACTGTTGTTAGTGGGTGGGAGAACTCACAAACTGAAGGATCATTTTTTGATATTTTCCATATATATGGGAAATCTTGTGATTTAGAGGAGCAAAACACTAGCAGTGGTCTCCAGAAGTAGTGTTGAATCTGAGCATCAGAGATTTGCTTTGAGAATTTATCAAGGAATATGGATCCAAAGGTTACTAAATGAGTTGGGATACTCTAATGCCAATCCCATAAAGATGTTTAGTGACAGTCAAGCCGCAATTAGTATTGCAATGAATCCTGTGCGTCGTAATGAGACTAAGCACATTGAGATTGATAGATATTTTATCTCAGAAAATGTCAATGGAGGCATTATTCACTTAATCTAAATTCTAACTCATCTCAAAGTCGTGGATGTCTTCACTAAATCTCTACATCTAGGCAGCTTCACTGATTTAAATGCAAAGTTGGGTCTTTACAACATCTATGACCCAGTTTGAGTGGGAGTGTGGAATTTTAAGTTTCCTATTTTAACTTTTTATCCTTCTTATTATGTCATACTTCTTTCCTTCTTGGATTATATTTACTTTAGTAAGTTGTGATTGTTGTAATTAATCCATTCATTATTATGTAAGGAGAAGAGTTGCAATTTGATTATTAAGAAATAAGAAAAATATGATTTTCCCCATATTTCTTCAATAACAATACTGGAGAAAAAAAGAAATCGTTTAAAGCCTTTTTTTTTCTGGAAGGATTAAAAAAAAAAAGAACTAGAGGCATGAACTAGTGTTGAGTGAAATATAGCTTTAAATCTATACTACTAGAAGAGATAGTATAAGGAGGAAGCACAGAATAAAGGGTTCCTCCCTATAAAAGTGTGATGTAATAGATTAACTAAGGAAATTGCTATCAATACTGTGAAAAAATCCAATTGCTTTTAAATTTATTCAACCATGTTTTCCACAAATAATTTTGCACTAGAGTTCATTTCATTTTGGTCTTTTTATTATCTATTACTTTTATGTTATGCTTTCCAGGACAAAAATTTTGGACTACAAGAAGATTTGATCACATGGTAGGTTGTTGGATCGATGTTTCATAGTTGGGAAAAAATTTAAGATTAGTCTTCCACTCAACCCAACCTCAGAGGGCATACAATACAATCAAATAGTTTCTCCTAATGTGCATCTTATGCAAAAAGAACTTGAACAATCTATAGAAGATAAGAATGGCAGAAAATATGTAAGAAGAGTAATAAAATTAACTAGATAACAATGAAATTTCTAAAAACATTTTAGATCTCACACTAGATGAGGAAGAGCTCCACATGTACGATAAAAACTTATTCATACCATCAAATTCCTTATATGTCATAACATTCTCTAATTTATAGATGAAAAAAATAACAAATTACTACTACATTATTATAAAGCAGATAAAATATTTAAATCTTGAAAATATAAAATAAAATAATCCCTTCAATTATGAACCCGTGTCAGATGCAAAAGAATTGACAACATGCAGTTTAAAATTAGATGCTAGAGAGGTCGATGCTGTATGGATAATTTATATTATTCCTATTATCACTATCACCAACCTGGTGATAATTTAGAATGAGTGTGATTATGTCTATATTAATTCCCCCGCATTCAACACAATATGGATCTTGGCGGGGTGAATATTACTTCTAAAGGAGTAGAGGATGAATTGATATTAAAGTAACATCAAAGAAACTCATTTAAGAATTAATAATTAGGCTATTATTGAGAAATTAGAAAATATAGTTGTGGAAACATATATATATATATATATATATATATATATATATTTTTGTTTAAGGCTTTAAAATGCCTTGATTAGATGACAAAATATTTAATATAGAAAATAGAACCAGTAATTTTGTTAAGGGTTAACAAAGTACATATGCTTAAGACTTTAGTATTGTAATAATATCATACGACACCAAGGCTTCTCTTGATATTATCAAGTAAGTGTAATTCAAGTAGTGTGTAAGGATAGACGTGTACATAGATGTAGCATCTCACATTATAAATGAACAATCATGACTGCTCAATCTTTCATTTTGTATGCCTACTCTATTGCTATCGTTGACATATAGCTTATATATATGATTAATAAAAGTAGTAATATAATTTGATGCATACATATAGGATGATAAGTTCTCTTCTAGCGGACTACAAATAAATTCAAAATGAATCCGGGAAGAAGCGCAAGTAATGGAACTACTAAAAAACTCATTTGTTGGAAAATACAAAATATATTTTTCCAAATTATCCTTCTCAAGAGCCATAAAAGAACTTTTTTTTAAAAATGGATTACAACAACAACAACAAGCCTTTATCTCACTAAGTGGGGTCGGCTACATGAATTATTTTCTCTATTGTGTCCTATTGAGTGTCATATTTTCATTTAATTCGAAATATGTATTGATGAATTATATTATTTTCTTAAAGATTAACTATGCCCACTATTCAACTATAGTAGATAACTTAAAATGAATTCAATAATGGAATAAAGGAGGTAAATACAAATCTTGAATTATAATAATGGCTTGTTGAATAAGCAGTGATTTATCAAATTCAATGTCAGCTCATACTCATTTTTGAGCACGAGTTCAAAATAAGGTGTGATCCTAGGCACCAAGAAAGCTTTGTATAAAGTGTAATTCTTCATATGATAAACTTTTTCTATGTTTAGGTCAACATCAAAAGGAGGATTAGTGATTTCATTAGCTATAATTTCTTTGATAGGATTGGGTTTATCTTTATATGATGTTGCTGTTGGAGCATGTTTCATAAGTAGGAGGGACATCCTTAAATTTTGTTATTTTTATAAACATTAAGGAATGTAGTATAGGAAGCAAGAAGATAGACAAGATATAATTTAAACCAAGGCTTATTTTACTTTCTTATGATATAAACATATATTGCTTATAATTTACCTCAAGTACATCAATAAATCTGGATGCATAAATTAATGGCAAACAAATAATATTTATATTCTATGATTTAAATTTAGTGTATAATTCTTCTCGGCCCATATAATAACAGAATTGCCATAATTTTGAACTTTTTGTTAAGAGTATTTAAGAAGAATATGTCAATTTAGGGCAAACAGATCTAATGCATCTTTCATCAATTATGAGGCAGCAAAAATATTATTTAAATCATTCATCTAATCTAATAAAGCCTTGAATTCTTTCAAATATTAAAAGTGGACATATAATTCATATTAATATTGATATTAGTTTTATAATTTTTATATTTCTTAGTTTTATAATTTATGGCATTGAATGTTGGCCTTTAAAAGAGAAGCATAATACTAAGTGAAGTGTTACCGAGATGAGAATGATTAGGTGGATGAATGGCTTTACACTTAGAGACAAAATGTGAAATGAATATCTTTGTGATAGAGTTGGTGCAGCTCCAGTTACCGACAAAATTAAAGAGAGTCGTCTTAGATGGTTAGGTCACATTAAACATCGATTATTTGATAATTTGATTAGGAGAGTAGATGTTTTAGATTCGATTTATGTTAAGAAAGGCAGAGTATACCTAGGAATACTTGGGCTTATTGTATAAAAAATGATATTAATTTATTAGAACTAGATGAAAATATGACGCTAAATAGGATGCAGTGGAGAAAAATGATTAGCCGACCGCACGTAGTGGGATTAAGGCTTTGTTGTTGTTGTCTTCCAAAGGGAATCACTATGCCATTGACATCTTTTAGTATGTATAGCAAACCAAAGGGAATGACTATGCCATTGACATCTTTTAGTATGTATAGCAAAATCATAATTAAGTGTGACCTTTTATTAGATGTATTCTTAGTCATGTTAATATTACGGTTGTAGATATATATAATGAAAATAATATATCGATAGGCTATAAATTAATCAATTCGAATTGAGCCAATCATTGTCTTGTTCAAGCTCGTTCATTTATTTTTTTATTGAGCTCAAGTTAATCATAAACATGGCCCAGCCGCCCAGGTTTTTAAATCTTATTCAATTCTGTTTGTTAATATTTTTATTTAGTTCAAGCTTTCATAAAGCCTAACAGATTATCTGTTTGAAGCTAATGATTTAAACATATAACCTAGTTACTAAAGATACCGGATTTAAAATATTTAATCAAACCTGTCGTAATTCATTATGTTAATTTAAGTTGTTTGGCCATGTTTAATTATGAATAAATTTAAATCTACATATCCAACTATTTGTTTGATATTTTCTCAAACCTATTCCTCTAATAATGTTTATAATTTTTCAAGTGTTTAATGTACATGAAAATTGATACAAAAATATAGAAAAGTCATCAAATAAGCTTCCGAGCTTTCATTAATTGAGCAGTTATCCATTTCTTAGCAAGCTACTTGTTAAACAATAAAAGAGCATGTTTTGCATACATAAATGAACAAATGCGTCAATGTTCAAATTTGTTCATTTATAACAAGCTTTTAAAATTTCACTCATACTTGTAAAATTATGTAAATAATTGAATTTAAGCGAGCCTTGTACAGATGAGTATCAAGTGTACTTGTTTGCTCAACAGCCTTACATATGGATATGTTAGATAATATGACTATCAAGATCTACAACCTATTGCCAAGCAATTTTGTTGTCAGTAAAATGTGCTTGCATGCACATAATATTTTATCAATTATCAATTAAGTCCATGTGGACAGTCCATTATTAACTACAAAAAAACCTAATAATCACCCAACTGAAATTATATTCAGTACAGAATAAATTGTTAATATTCATCTCATCATCTCTTGTTTATAAATCTCCACAAGGAATTAGTGACTAAAATCTATGTAGATAAACTATTTAAATTTTATATGCCTTGAATTTTTCAAATGCATTTGCTGAAAACACCATTGCACAGGTTGACACCTAGGGCTATCAAAAAAAACCCGTTGTTCATAAACTACTCATGGTTGGTTCGTTAAATAGCTTGTGTTAGATTTGTTCGTTTAGCAAGCGAGTCAAACACAAATAATTTTTTTTAAGCTTGTTTTAAAAACGAATCGAACACAAAAAAAAGTTTATTCGTTCATGTTTTTGCATGTTTTGGCTCGAAATAATTAAATAAGAATATTTTTTATATCCTTTTTTATATTAATTTTTTATGTGTTCAAAAATGTAACATTTTATTTTATTATTTAAATTTTTTGGATACTACAATTATAAAAAATATAAGTAGGTGATAGATATATAAATACATAGGATTTGGTGATATGTATGTAAATATCCCTAAAATTTAGTTGATGTCTGCTGTAAGCATTCTTTGATGGGTGTTCAATATGTAAATACTAGGATTTGACTGGTTTGTTTGTAAATGCTCCTAAAATAAGTTTAAAATCTTGCCCCACTTTAATCTAAATACGTAGGATTAGACCTGTATGCATGTAAATTCTACAAAAAACTTGGAGTTGGTCCAGCGGCTGCTATGCATGTGGAGGTGGGATGGTCCATAATCCAAGTATCTTGTGTCGCGCATCGGAAAGTAGGGGATGCTGCAGTGAGAAATGCCTTGTAGAAGTAAAAAATAAGCTCTTCAATGCTAGAAATAAAAAAGAACTATGTTTGATTTTCAGATTAGGTTTTGTAAAAATAATCTTTTTAAAATTTAATAATAATAAAATACTTAATCACATTTTTTAGTCTCATGAAATGAGTGAATTAAATTCGAGCCGAGCTCGAATTCGAGATTAATTCGAACAAAATCATTTGAATCTAGCCTGACACAAATAAGTTATTTGGGAGCCATTTCAAACACGACCAGAATATAAATAGGACTTGAGCGTGCTCAAGCTCGGCTCATTTACACCTCCTAGTGATACCGCCCAGTTCTCTCCTCTTCATAAAATCTTGGAAGATTAACATACATACCACTTTCTTAGGTATTTACATATCTAGCACCTTAACTTCAATTTTTACTTCTGCCCCGCCTTACCTATGCATGAAAAGCTGTATTTTACTCTTTAAAAGCTAAAATAGTGATATATTTTTCCTAGACTCTTTCATTCATACAATTGACACTTTAAAATTACATCTTTTGCATGAAAGAAAACTGATTTTTAAGTCCTGCCATGAATTCTCCTCCTAGTTCTTATCAGTATTTTTCTTATGTTCTTCCAGGTAGCTGTTGATGGAAATTCATATCACAGGCCATGCTTCAAATGCTCGCATGGAGGATGCACTATCAGTCCTTCCAATTACATGTCACACGATGGAAAGCTCTACTGCAAGCATCATCACAATCAACTCTTCAAGTCCAAGGGAAATTTCAGCCAGTTTGGAGAGAAGAACGAAGAAATAAGAGCCCGCGTGAAAATGCCGAATCCTGTTGAGAACAGTGAGAACCACACAGCTGAAAATGGTATAGCAAGCACTTGAATTTTCTCTGTTTAGAGGTCAAGTTTCACACCGTGCCGTTCCTTTTTGTATGTTGTTTGCCGTACGACAATGAGTCTGTCTATTCGAGTATGAGATATGTTTACCGGATAATAAAACAAGAAGCCTGAGTGTATTCAGTAATTTTATATTTCTACTATGATGAAGAACTGCCTTAAAATATTGGTTGTAAGAGGTTTTATGAATAAATACATGTCTAATAAATGGGGTAATTTTGTAGATACTGCTTATGGTGCTTTTATTTTCATTTGCATTTAGCTGTTACCATTTATTTCCTGGAATCCTATCCAGTACTTTTGTATTGATTTATTGTTTTTTACTGATGTATTGATACCATGAAATTACAGTTTAAGGTCAATTCTAATTCAATGCATTAACAATTTGTAAATATCACACATTTCTTGTGAATTTACATACCTAGCACTTAAATTTTAATATTTGCATGCATAACACTCAAATCTTTTAACATCAAATCAAAATACTATTTTTACCAGCTTTTTAGAAGTCAAATGCGATTTCTTATTCATAGGCTTATACACCAATGTATTAGATTTACATCTACAAGAACTGTGTGGCATGTATGGTTTTATCAAAATTTTAATTGGTTTGATTTTACGGATTTTGGATTTCGCTAGTAATTGGTTTAACCAAATTTACAAACGGGTTAATCCAAACTGACCACATGCTCACCCCTCCTTGAAACAGAAAAATGAAACATTCTAATTTAAAAGTTTCATCAATTTTTTAAATGGTACTATGGACAACCAAATATATGAACAAAATGAAATCAAACACTTCTCTTTAAAGAGTTAAAGTACCATTTCAGCCCTTTTTTTTTCCTAGCTACCAATAATCATAGCAGGAACACTTGCCTTCTTTGAAAGTATGGAATCTGGATCTGTCCCTCACCACTATTTCCCTCTCAAAAACAAAGGAGATAGCTTTCATTGCTGAATGGCAATCTTCACAAATCCTGAGGCTCTTCACTATGCGAATCGAGCACCCCGCCGCCACACTCATGAGACCGAAGGACACAGCAAGCTTCTCGCTGTGCAAGTGCACTGCCTGCTCCCTATCCTCTTTGCTCAAGTCAAACAATGCTACTTCTGTATTCGTAAGGTAGCCTCCCTTCTCAGCCACCTCCCTCAATACTTCAGTCAGCTTTTGTCGAATCTCAACAATTTGAAGATGAAGGCGATCGTCCGCCACAAATTCATGCACTTCACCATCAACTTCAATGCAGCTCCAACCTGGTTTCTGCAGCTCGCACTCATCCCTTATTCTGCTCCTCAGTTCCGCCATTTCCTCCCATCTTCCAGCTGTTGCATACAGGTTTGAAACAAGCAAGTGCCCTCCACCTTGTTTTCTACATTCCAATGGAACAATCTGATCCAGAATCCTTTCCCCAAGCTCTACATTTCTGTAATTTCTACAGGCACCAAGAATCGATCTCCAAATGATGATGTCTGGCTCTAATGGCATCTTGATGATGATCCCAAGAGCTTTCTGAAGCTCGCCAGCACGACCGAGGAGATCAATCAGACACCCATAATGTTCTATCTCTGGAGTAATACCCCATGACTGACTCATTCTGTGGAATATAGAACAGCCTTCATCAACCAGGCCTGAATGACTGCATCCATTCAGAACATGAAGGACTGCAATGTTGTCTGGCTTAACACCATCCGCAATCATCTGACTAAAAAGCTCTAGAGCTTCGTTGCCGCGACCATGGAGTGCTAGCCCAGAGATCATGCATGACCATGTCAACAAATCTCGCTCTGGAGCTCGGATGAAAAGTTCTCTTGCTGATTCTATGATGCCGCATTTGCTGTACATGTCAATGAGAGCATTTGTGATGTTGATGGACATTGGCAGACTGATTTTTTCAATATAAGCATGGATCCATCTTCCTTGTGTTAGAGCGCCGATATGAGTGCAGGCTGATAATACAGAGACGATAGTTGGCTCGTGAGGAAGATCATTTGAGATCTGCAACATGGAATTGAAGAGCTTTACGGCATCATGGTGGTTTCCAGCCTTTACATAACCTGCAATCATGATAACCCATGAGACCTCATTCGGATGCGGCAATTCATCGAACAGTTTACGGGCAATATCCATATTTCCTTGCTTTGCATACCCCTTGATGAGATTGGTCCAGGAGACGATGTCTTTAAGCGGCATTTCGTCGAACACCTGTTGGGCGGAATACATTCTGCCAAATTCTGAATGCATATTCAGAAGAGAATTGGCTACGTATAGATCGAAGGCGAAGCCTGATTTCATTGCCATGGCGAACGAGGCATCCCCGGCCGACAGAGAGGGTTCATGGGTGCAGGAGGTGAGAAGGAAGGTGTAAGTGTATTTGTCAGGAGAGAAGGAATCGATGGCGAGCATGTGGCGGAAGATCCGGAGGGATTCTCGGGAGTTTGGGGATTTTGAGTGGGCTTGGATGAGAAGGTTCCAAGGAATTGTGGAGGTTGGTCGGAAATGGTGGAGGAGATGGCCGGCGTAGTTGAGGTGGCCGGAGGCGGCGGCTGAGCGAATGAGAGAATGGAGGAGAGGGGTGGGGGAGAGGAGGGGGTGGGTCGTAAGGTGAGCGTGGATTTGTTGGTGGTGGGGGAGGGAGGAACAACG
>NW_018164686.1:347929-348334 GCF_001263595.1 Phalaenopsis equestris
GAGAGATGGGGAGGAGGGGTTGGGTCGTAAGGTGAGCGTGGATTTGTTGGAGGTGGGGAAGAGAGGAACAACGGGAAAGGAGTGAGCGAATGGAGGTGGAGCAGCCTCTGGCAATGGCGGCGCCGAGGTGGAGATACGTAGCCGTTGGAGGTTTGTTTTGGAAGCTAAGCGGAGAAAACATAACGAATGTTATTGTATTTATATATCTAACGCCAAATATTCAATTTTTACTTGCATACAAACTTGCATATATGGCTGTGAATTTAGCTAGTAGAGGAGCCGAGCTCAATCGAATTTTTTTCAAGCCATTTTTTAGTCATATTTCGATCGATTTGAGCACTATTTATATTTATATATAAATATAAATATAAACATATATATACATATATATACATATATACATAC
>NW_018164686.1:348695-354403 GCF_001263595.1 Phalaenopsis equestris
TATATATACATACATATAGCTAAATAAAATTAAACATAACGAATCACTAGCTGATTTTGAGCCTATTTAAAGATTAAATTGTTCCAAAAAAAGTTTGTTTGAGCAAACTAGTTTTGATTTCGAGTCGAATGAAGTTGATTCTAGTTGAAAAGAATTCAAACAACTCAATTTGAGTCAATCCATTTTGATATCGAACGAGCTCAATAAAAGTATTAATTGAGGTGGCTTGAAATCAACTATAACGAGTCACGAGCTGATTTTGAGCCGCACTCAATTCATTTGAGTTGATTTTTCAGTCGACCAAGTTCAACTTGAAATCGGATCATAAAGTGTCCTACTTGTTGATGCATGAGAAATCATTTTTCAATTTCTTTTAATGTTAAAACGTGATATTTTTTTTACGTGATTGGAAAGGTTTGAGTGGCATTAATGTAAAAGCCAAATTTTGTGTTAGAAATCTAAATAGAAAAATATCGGGTCGTGTGTGTGTAAATGCTCCTTGTCATTATTTTGTGATTTTTTTTTTAGTATTTAAAAAAAAGACTTTATTAAGCGTGGAGAGTATATGTATATATATGTTTTAAGTGGACGTATAAAGTTATTGTACATCACAAATATGTATGCACGAATTTCAAGAAAGTTCAGTGGGTCTCGCTTACAAATATCAAAGAATAGTACATGAAGATAATAAAAAAATAGAAACATCAAACATTATTTCCTTCGGTCGAAACTTTGAGCCGACCGAACGGAAGCATAGTGGAACAAAGAAATAGTTGTCCAATCCGAAGGACAATCATTCATTGACCTGTTGTAAAAAACGACAACAAAAAGTGAAAATAAATTGGGACGAGAAAAAAAATACATCAGAAAAAGGCAACACAAAATTTATGTGGTTCAACAGAAAATTTTATTTCTTCGAAGAAATTATACCATCGTCGATTCGACGACTACAAGAAAATAATTCTCTCTTTATTTTCTCTATTCTCTTTACTAAACTCACGTGAGAAAAGGATTGAAACAAAAGAAAAGCACACTTTCTTTTATCTCCTCTCCTCTCTCTAAAGCCACATGAGAAGAGGACTGAACAAAAGGAAAAGCAAACTTCCTTTTCCCTTGCACAACGGCCGAAGAGGAGAGGGCCCTGCTCCTTAGCATAGCCGCAGAAGGAGTGTTTTTTTCTTTAGCTAAGGAGAGGGATTAGGATGATTTGAAAGGCTTTGGCTTTGCCCTTTTATAAGTAGCATAAAAACTTTAGTCGGAAGGTTTCTTTGACGGAACCGCATGGAGGAACGCGGGAACCGCTTGAAGGAGCTTTGGGAACGCGTGAGAAGCGGAGAGAGATAAAGGAGTAAATATAGGAAATAAACGGGATTAACAAATTGATTATGTGGACTGGGCTCCACCAATTAACAATTCTCACACTCGGAGACCGGGACACAAACTGCATTATCCACTGGTTGTATCATCATTTTCCTCAAACGTGATATATTCCACCTCTGCAACTGAAGACCTTGTCTTCAAGCTAGAAGATCAACTGAAGTCAAGCACAACTTTAGTTTCTCAAGTGTAACGCCCTTGGTCAACATATTAGTAGGGTTCTTGCTTCCACAAATTTTCTCAAGTAGGAACTGTCTGTCATCTAACAATGATCGAATAAAGTGATACCTGATCTGAATGTGCTTGGTCTTGGATTAAAATGTTGAATTTCTGGCAAGAAATATGATGCTCTGACTATCACTGTAGAGAGTGTCCTTTTGAACCGTCTTACCCTATTCCTCCAAGAAACTCTGCAGCCATATCATATCCTTAGCAATCTCTGCAATGCAATATACTCAGCTTCCATAGTAGACAAAGAAACTATCTTCTGTTGATTTGAGCCCCATGATATTGCAGTATCACCGAGAGTATTAACATAACTTGTAATTGTTTTTCTACTTTCAATGTCTTCATCTTAATCTGCAACTATTCGGTAGTAAATATATTTTCGGTAGCAACTATAGCCAGTACCATCCTAATGGTTGTGAGGTTCACCACAGAAGAACATATCTTAGAGTAATCAATGTCTTGCCTCTATTGAATGTATTTTACAACAAGTCTATCATTGTACCTTTTATTGCCATTAAACTCAGTCTTTACCCGATACGCCCACTTGTTGTGGAATATCTTCTTCCTTGGTGGAAGTTCTGTTAGCTCCCATGTTTGATTTCTCAGCAGAGAATCCATCTCCTCCTTCATGGCCAGTTCCCACTTGCTAGAACTTTCATCTGCTAAGGTTTCTTCGTATCTTTGGGGTTCTGTATTATCTGTCAACAAGATGTAGTTCAAAGTTGGTGAGGTACTTTGTGGTGAACATCTACTCGTGACTGACCTGTGAATGACAGGTGGAGTAGTAGATGACTCTGAACTTGACTGCAGAATAATAAGAATGGGTGCTCCGGACCCATCCTCTCATCATTAAGATCTATTCCCCTGTACTGTGACCATTGGTAGATTGTCAAACTTAACGAACTCCGATCCTTGAGGAGCTGCTTTAGGATTTGTACTAGCCTTGTCCTTGTACATCACCTTCTCATTAAAGATCATATTTTTGCTTCTGATAAACTTCTGATCCTGATCATCCTAAAAATGATAGTCAAATGCTTCGTCTCCATATCCAATGAAGTAACATTTCTTTGACTTAGCCTCAAGCTTGCTACGTGCATCAGGATTGATTAGAACATAAGTAAGACAACCAAAGGTCTTAAGATGAGAAAATTTAACCTCTTTGTCGCTCCAAACTTTTTCAGGTAATTTACAGTCTAATGGGACGGATGACCCTCTGTTAATCAAGTAAACTGCAGTGATGACTGCATCTGCCTAGAAGGTTAGTGGTAGTCCAGCATGTAATCTCATGCTCTTGGTATGCTTATTGATGACCCTGTTCATGCGTTCTGAAACTCCATTTTACCGTGGTGTCCCTGGAATGGTCTTCTCCATTCTGATACCTTGAGCTGCATAATATTCCTTGAACCCACCATCAATGTACTCACCACAATTATCAAACCTCAAACATTTCAGTTTTAGATCTGTCTCCGTTTCAACCATGGCCTTCCAAGTTTTGAACACAGTAAATACATCAGATTTGTGATTCGGAAAGTAAACTCATACCTTTCTGTTGTGGTCATTTATGAATGCAACTTAATATCTAGAGCCTCCAAGAGATGCCACTGGGGAAGGCCCTCACACATCAGTGTGTACCAGTTACAGTTTTCTTGCCTTTGGCACTCTGCCACCTTTCAGGAAACTGACCTTCTTCTGCTTCCCCATAATGCAACTTTTACACATACCGAGATCAACTGACTTTAGTTCTGGTAACTTGCCTCGAGACTGAAGCTCTTTCATACCTCTCTAACTCATGTGTCCAAGCCTGCTATACCACATGTCTGTTGTGGTCTCTGCAACTATAGTATCAGCATTGTTGATTAGACGAGTAGTCGTATATAGCGTATCAGTCTTCTTACCTCGAGCCAGTACCAGTGCTCATTTGGCAACCTTTCAGGTGCTATTAGAGAACACTACTGAATGACTTCCCTCATCGAGCTGCTCAACAGCCTGTTGTGGTCTCTGCAACTGTAGTATCAGCATTGTTGATTAGACGAGTAGTCATATATAGCGTATCAGTCTTCTTACCTCGGGCCAATACCAGTGCTCATTTTGCAACCTTTCAGGTGCTATTAGAGAACGCTACTGAATGACTTCCCTCATCGAGCTGCTCAACAGATACGAGGTTCTTTTAAAATTCAGGAATGTGTCTGACCTTTTGCAAGATCCATTTATTTTTGTTAGGGAGTGCAATTTCAATATCTCTCGCCACCACGTTCAAAGCTGCTTCATCAGCCAAGTAAACCTTCCTAAAGTCACCTGCAACATAATTTTGCATTAACTCCCGATGGGAAGATGTGTGAAAAGAAGTCCCTGAGTCCAGTATCCAGTCATTAGCGGAGCTATGAACTGCACGTAATAGTGCATCCTGCACTTCTTTAGTTACAACATTAGCACTGACGTTCTCCGTCTTCTTAGGATTTTTGCAGTTCTTCTTTATTTGACTAGTTTTGCCACAATTCTAACAAGTTGCTTGCTAACCAGACTTTGAATTGCTCTTGCTTCTGTGCTTTGATTTTGATCTTCTTTTGTTTGAGTTCATGTCATGTGATCTCTCTCTGGAATCAACATTCAATGCCGAACTCGAAATTAAGGTTTCACCAAAATTCTTTCTGCGCACCTCCTCAGCTAAAATCAAATCACAAATATCATTGTATTTCAATTTATTTTTACCTACAAAGTTGGTAACTGTCATCCTCATGATTTTCCTAGCTATTTGGCAATGAAACCAACAATATCAGCCCACTTATCTCATCGTTAAAGTCAATTTCAACAACGACAATTGATTTGTGATGATGTTAAAATCATTCAGATGTTGAACAACAGACACATCTTCCGCCATCTTCAGATTGAATAATTTTTTCATCCAGTGCGTCTTGTTATTCGCTGATGGTTTTCATACATACCTAATAAGGCCACCATAAGATATGTTGTCGTCCTCTCCTTTATGACTTTGTGGGCAACAAACCTCGATAGGCTTAATCGAATAACCCTCATAACCTGTCAATCCAACATATTCTAATCAGCTTCGTCCATCTTCTCCGATCGTTTTCCCAGTAACGGAAGATGAAGTTTCCTCCCACAAAGGTAGTCCACTATCTGCATTCTCTATTAACTAAAATTTATGCTTTCGAACTTCTCGATCCCTGAAACCTTCACTTCGTCTCCGACCATCGTTCTTCCTCAAATCCGAACCGGGGCTCTGATACCAATTGTTATGAAAAACGATGATAAAAAATGAAAAGAAATTAGGATGAGAAAAAAAAATACACTAGAAAAAAGGTGACACAAAATTTATGTGGTTCGACAAATTTGTCTACGTCCAAAGAACTGCAAATGATTTTATTGCTTTGAGGAAATTACACCATCG
This sequence comes from Phalaenopsis equestris, assembly GCF_001263595.1. Lineage (NCBI taxonomy): Eukaryota > Viridiplantae > Streptophyta > Magnoliopsida > Asparagales > Orchidaceae > Phalaenopsis > Phalaenopsis equestris. The sequence goes on from NW_018164686.1 coordinate 353,707, forward strand.
TCGATTCGACGACTACAAGAAAATAATTCTCTATTTATTTTCTCTCTTCTCTCTACAAAACTCACGTGAGAAGTGGATTGAAATAAAAGAAACCACACTTTCTTTTATCTCCTCTCCTCTCTTTAAAGCCGCGTGAGAAGAGGACAAAACAAAAAAGTGCTTTTTTTAAGCTGAGGAGAGGGATAAGGATGATTTGAAAGGCTTTGGCCTTGCCCTTTTATAAGTAGCATAAAAACTTTAACATGAAAGTTTGTTTGGCAGGAGCGCGGGAACGTGTGAGACGCAGAGAGAGAGCATAAGGGAGTAAAATATAAAAAATAAAGAGATTAACAAATTGATTATGTGGACCGGACTCCACCACTTAACATGACCAACTCCCTCGACTGATTCCAAAAATCCTCATAAAATGGCAAAATGGTACCGGTGAAAACGCCTTTTTGATACTCTCGAGAAGACTTATTATCCAAGGAGAGTTTTCCATCAGACTACAGTGGTATATCCTAATGACAAGAGGGTCTTTTCTAAGAATTCTCTTTTGAGAGGGCTGACCTACGACCTTTTAGCCGATCAAATGTTTATCAACATACGAAATGTTTCCATCCGACCGAGTAATATGGTTACAGGGTTTCCAGATGCCTCTTTTCAAGTAGTTATGAATACGAAATAGTGCTAAGATCGTTATGAATACGAAAGAGTG
>NW_018164686.1:354413-361800 GCF_001263595.1 Phalaenopsis equestris
TGGAGTCGGTTATGAATATGAAAATGTGTCATAATACTTTGTAATATCCCTATTAAAATAGAGACAAATGCGCAATTGTGCACTAGGTACCCCAAAATCTATGTATTGGGGGTCATTTCTACAATAAAAGAACTACTGATTTACTCTATGGAAAACTCTAGTGTTCCTGTGCACACACGCTCTTTCTCCCTCTATTTTGCTTCATCTTTCTTTTTTTTGTCCTACACTCTATATCTTGGGTGTAATTCACATGACATATCTGTATTTAATATCTTAAAATGTAAGATGAGCATGGATCATATCATCAACAAGAAGAGGAGTACACCACCAGATTGAACTCATCAAAGAGACACCACAAACATAGAGTGCACGAGGGAAATAATGCAACATTAAATCCAAGATTATAGAGACCAAATAGTGAGTCAGATGGCATAATTGACTTGTGCTTTACTCGATGGAAGAGAGCAAGCTCCCGGTGAGCAAAATCCTCAAGAAGAAGAACATGATCCCCAAGGCCTCCAAGAGGCTTGGGAGGCAGAAAGGAAGGAGTTTTCCCAATATTAACATAGTGCGGGTTTACACAATTGATTAGACAATGGTTTGCGCATATGGAGGTCTACCTCCATCCAGAGAATGCATTCTTTCAATAGATCTCTGATGTTGAGCCACCAAAAAAATTCAAACTCCCTTTATTAGAATCATACATGGGTTGGAGTGATCCAACTGAGTACATCGCTTCATTTGAGTCAGACACCATCTTCTCAAAATCTCCAACACACTAAAGTAATAATTATTTTACACCATGCTGAGGGACTCAGCCCTCAGGTGGTTTAATAGCCTCCCAATAAGAGTAATCACCTCCACTGAATTCAAGAAGATTTTCACGGTGCAGTTTGCCAATGCCCGGAAACCCCATAAGAACTCACAGACCTTGTGGCATGTCAAAAAATGGCCAAATGCGAACATTTGTTCTCATATCACTCGTTTCCAAAAAAAAAAAGTTGGAAATGCATGATCTAGAACTCGTGATCATAGGTAGCCCTAGCCCCGGGCTACGGAGCGAGCTATTCAAGTATGCTTTAGGTTTGTAACAACCTACAAGCTTGGTTGGACTCTTGGAGTTAGCCAACCACCACATCGCACTAGAGGTATACGCCCACCCATCCTACCAAAAAGTCAAACAATCTGAACGCCGCTTGCAGAAGAGAGCATAGCAAGATGATGGGTGAAGATTAAAGGATGACCCGCTCCCAGAACATGAAGACTATCAGCCGCCTCATAACAAAAGAGGGCTCGACAAAACCCACCAAAGAGGAGGAGAGATCCAAGAGCTACTCAGTTGATGGTTTGGATGCTGGAGTTGTTGGAGGCTATACACATTTTAATATCTACCCTTTTTTGTATCATCTTAACATATTATTTCTTCCATTTTCTCGCTCTATTTCTTTTAAATAGAGGCCTTTTGGGAAGGGACATCTAAAAGAGGGGCTAATCAAAAAAATCACAACAAAGAGTACAACAAATATCCCATTTGAAATATATCAATTGTTTCAAAATCAACATGATTTTCAAATCGTAAATGCAAGAATCCAAATGTTCTGTATGAGACATCTTCATCAAATTTTCAGTGGTTATAGCCATTCGTAAAGATAACACCAAATTTATTGTGAGAAAATTATAAATATTTTTAAAAAACAAATGTGATAATTAAATTTTTTTTTTTGAAAAATTTAGATATTAATTATCTTAAAACTAAGATTGTCTATTTTTTTAATACACCCTGTGATTATTTAAGAAAATAAGGGTTGGACACTCTTTTGAAGACGTACCATTTTTTTATAAATATTTAAAATTTTAAAAAGGTCACAACACCCAAAATTATTAGTATTATATTCTTTTGAAGACGTACCTATTGTAATATATATTTTTTTATAAATATTTAAAATTTAAAAAAGGTCACAACACCCAAAATTATTAGTATTATATATCTCAATACTTAACTTCAATATTTACATATTAAGCACTCAAAACAAAAAAAAAAAAAAGAAAGAAAATCAACACCTCACTAGTTCACAAATTCGCTGCTACTAAATTCCGACGATATTGTCAGAGTTTCAAAATAGCGGCCGGATCACAACAATTACATACATATTAAACTCCATCTTTCCACTCCTTCCACCTCGCTATTTCTTAAAATCATTGAGGGTATTTGGATTCACGACAAAAAAGAGGAAAGATGATATTTAAGAATATGTAGAATTTTTATGTCATATTTGTTACGGAGAAAGATGCTTTAAAATACCTTGAGATGTTTAAGTTGTCATTTTTGTTGTTTGGTTGATCGAAGGAGGTGAAAGATGAAAGTTTCGGAGGTCTCGATACGCCGTAATATCGCGGTTGCAGCAGTAGTTAAGTAGAAAGAGAAGAAAGATGAGAGTTTCAAAAGTAAATGTATTTGATGCTGAGGATATAAATATTAACGTTTATATGTGAGTATGTAATTCTAATAATTTTTAGTCAAAGTTGACAACGGTCTTAAAATAAATAGAACCGTCTAATAAATAAAGGAAACCACACAATCCAACGTACATCGAGCAGCGCGTCCCGCTTATCCGGCGATGGCATTTTCGTTATTACCCGCGCATAAGTTCATCCTCGCGCCTCGCAGAAAGGGTTCAAAGGGGAAGGTGAAGAGGTCGTATCTGCTGAGCACGGCACTGTGAGATGGCGCCGAGGGTAGCACGAAAGCGGCGGTCACCGTCTTTGGATCCCGAAGGTATCTTCAGAGGCATGAATGTCTTCCTAGTGCCGGGGGGTATGCGGTCCCAAAGGCTCAAGGTCTTAATTGCTTTCTTCATTGGATTCTATCCACGAACACCTCTTTCGCTTTTCATGGCTAACTGCTGTTTTAGCGATGCTTTTGATGCTTATAAAAGTTATTTTATCTCTTCACCTAATGGGCATTAGTTGTCCTGTGTTTAATTCAATTTCTTGCAAGGTATGGAAGCAGAAGTTGTTACAAATGGGGGCTAAAGTTGAAGATGGATTTTCGGAGAGAGTGACTCATATTTTTGCCATAGACTTTAGGTCACTTCTTCAACAAGTGAGCTTTCAAAAGTTGCAAAATTTCGAAGGAGTGAGTGGTTTTTGACTTTATTCTTCTTCACTGTTGCTGAATCTACTTCGTTTTTCGTGTTCTATCTTTTCTTCCTGCGTACATTTCTTATTACAACATAAATCTGGATTTAGTAAGTTCAATTGTGAGGCGGATTTATGAATTTATTCTACTGTCGTCCACGAGCTAATCTCCGTCGCACAGATTATTGGATTTACGGGATTTGATTAAACACCGCCTAAGAGTGTTTAAGGATTAGGCATTGCGAGAGACCGTCGGTGCAATGGTTAGGTTTTCTACTTTTGACATGAAAACACATTTAAGTCATGAAAACTGCCTTTTTGCTTAAACAGGGTTAAGGCGTCATATATTATCCCCTCTCCAATTCAATTGTTGGATGGCTGGATCGCGAGGATTGTGTTTATTACATCCTTCTAACTAAATCATGGAAGGTATTCCTACTGCTTATGTGAAGCAACGCTTAGACTGGTTAACAATATCAATGTGCAGGAAAGAAATGATGAACATTAATTACCTAAATAATCATTAATGCTAGTTGTGGGGATGCATGAGAATGCACTTAACATAAGTCGTGCTAATTTTACTATAAATCAGATATATGAACCAAAGTTTTCAATATGATGGGGTTTTCTTAGTAGCAACTATTTGAAATATATATGCATGCCACTTTGGCCTGGTGGTTGAGAACTTTATCTTTCAATCAAGAGATCTTGGGTTCAAGGCCTTAAATTTGCGGGGTGGGTGCGTTTTGATGGGTGTATGTGAAATAGTATTTGAAAATATAATTTCTCTCTCTCTCTCTCTCTCTCTCTCTCTCTCTCACTGTATATATTTATATATTGTTTTTGCATTGGTTATTTTTGAAGTCTCATGGTGCGATTTGCTTTGTATGTAAAATGACAATTTATTGCTAACTTGGCTGTGTGGCAATGGAAACCTGCATTTGAAGTTATTCCATGTTGCACATACTTTCCTAGAAGGTTTGTTTTAATTCCGTTTTAATGGGCTAGAACACTATTCTGAAATGACATGCTAGCAATTAACCTGAGTGATGAAAAATAAGCAAGGGTTGAATGGATTTAAATCTATGAAAAGATTTGCTAAATGGAATTTGTGAATTTTGAAAGAAAAGACGAGAATAATTTGATACAATGATTAGAAAAGGAATAATATTACTTGCTTATGAAAAACTAAATAATGGAAAGGGAAAAAATCTAAGGACACTGGGAAATGTTGTAAGTTAATATTCTGTTGGATAGACTAACAATAGGAATATGATTGGATAAATAATTGATAGATAAAACTGTTAAAGCAAATATGACTAGTGATAGGGTTGATTATTATTAAGTTAATTATCTACTAGGATATTATAAATGTGGTTAATTCTTTTGTTCCTCAAGTTGGATTAGCATTTAGTTTAAATAATTGATATTTAGAAGAGTTGGATGAACTATTGTACCATATGCTTGCTGAAGAATGAATTTTTATTATAGGTGAGTAAAAGACCAATATAGATCATAGTAGGATGGCTATGCAATGGATTCATCGTGATTATGAAATATGAGATAGAAATATAAGGAGAAGCTATAATATATCTCATTGTAGTATACAATCTTGTGATAGTGACACATACTTTAAGAAATCAGAGTAGCTCTTAGTTACTTACAATAGTAGATTATTATTCAAAATCATCTGCAGGACATCAGAAAGGGATCCATCTAGCATTTCGAGTAAGCGATCTGGGTACGTGGAAAATGAGTTTAATCTTGATTTTGGATTGGATGTAGGGGTATCAATTCGGGTCGGGTTCGGGTTTGACCCGAAAATTACTCGACCTGAATAATAAACGGGTCAAAAACTAAGTCCCGAAACCGAGCTTGACCCGCTAACCCGAACCCAACATGAGATTTTGTGATTATTTAGGTCATGTTTGGTTTTTTGGGTGCAACCTGAATGCAATCCGAATAATAAACAGGTCAAATTCTCTGGCATATTCAGATCAACTCTAACCCTGATTTTTCTAGTCGTGTTGGATCAATTTTTGACAACCCTAATTTGATGCAGGAAGTTACTATTTTATGTTAGAATAGCACTAGACATTAGTAAAGGGAGAAAGAAAGTTCTCTATCTTCTTCAAGCTCCCCCTCTCTCTCTTTGTGTTTTAGATGATCCAAGAAAAGATCAATCAATTTCTTCCTTTCTCTATCTGATGCCTTTTTTTATTGGAGGAGAATGTCAATCATGAAAGAATGAAAATTTGTTACAAGAAATTAGAGCTTTTACCATTTCTTTTTTGATCGGTTATGGATGAACAACTTTGAGTTAGACAATTAGCACTATGTTGATGCTTGAACTACTTGGGAACTAGTGACTTGAATGGCACTTCATTATTAGACTAAAGCGCTCTCCCTAAAACCTTGATTTCTATTGTCTTCAACTCTATTTGACTTCCTAGATTCTTTGCAGTGGAATCAATATCAAGTTGAAGGTGAGGGAATAACTATATTCCTCTCTACAAGAACCTTTTAGTGATGGTGGCCATCTGACCATTCTTATTTTGTAGAGAATTTTGGTGTTGTGATGGATCTTTATGTTGCCTGTGGTTGTGATTATCTTCTCCAACAACTAGTTTTCCTATTACTTATTCTTTTGGCCTAACAATGTGCCGTCGAGAGGGGTAAAATTTTCTCAACCTTGTCATTCAACATCAAAGGTTAAAGTCATTTTAGATGATTCACTTTCACTACAATGTATATGTTCATGTTGATGGGCATCATTAATTGTTATGTTTTCTCTTATCTTGTTGAGGACTTAAATGATCCTTATGTAAGGGTGTAATAGAGCTAAGTTAACTCGTGTGCCAGTTTGGATTCTACTTGATAAGTGGCTCGGGAGCTAAGCTTGATGAACTAGCCAAGCTCAAGCCAAATCTAACTCAATTTGTTTGCTTTTGAACCGACTCATTTTAAAGAAAATTATTATAAAAAACTTTCAAAATGTATTAAAATTTATGTTCTATTTATAATTTAGTAGAAATGTTTAAAATTTATATTTTATATTTAATATCACGTATTATTTTTATTATTTTTCTCTTAATTGTTAAATTTATTTTTCATTTTATTATAAACTAGCTTGAATTATTGTTCTCTATTTGTTAATCAACGAGTCGGCTCATAAGCTGACTCAAACTCGTAGAATTAAGGTCGAGCTCAAGCTCGAACTCGATTAATTAATCAATCTCAAGCTGAGAATTACTCGAGCTTAACTCGACTCGTTTACACTCCTTTCCTCATGTAATTGTACAAGAGTCAGTACAACTTTACCGAGAATTGGTGAATTATTTCTATACCTTGGCATGGATTCTTTTGAATCTTTTTTAAAACATTTCTTTCTTCGTTTCTTTTGGCAATTTTATATGCGATATGATATGTAAGGTTATATATATTCAAAAGGTTTGAAATGATTTGTGAAAAATAAGTTTAATTGCTAAAGCAATTCTATTAGGAATGAATGAAAAATTTGTATTCATAAAGTTGGCTATAAACTATTTGGATAAGCTTAGTGACATTGAGGATGGAGAGGTTTGGTTGGCTTGGGTACAAGCTGGCACATATTTTAATGGCGAATGAGTCATGGCTATACTGATTAAGATTTGGGTAAGGAAATGTAAGATAATATTCTCTGATGGAATTACAAAGTCAAAGTGGTAGAACTTGAGTCTACCATGTTATTTTTTCACTTCAAATTTATTTCTCATAAACTAAAAATAGTATAACTACTTTAAGATATTGTACCTTTTGTATTGCATTGACTCAATGCAAGTTAGGTTTGTGAAGAGTACATGATTTGCTCTTTTGTATAGTATGTTTTAGAGTCACTTGTTTTTATTACGTCGCGATGTTGCTTATATAGTAATTTTGTTAGGTGATGACTGTTGACCTCATTTTTGGTGAGGTCTTAGTCTCCTACTCTTAGAACCTAGGATCTAGCTTTAGGAGTTCTTATTGACAATCCTAGCGGACTAGCAATGGAGCCCACCTCCCGTAGAACTTCAAGCCACTTCTTGCCTCATTTTTGTGAAGAACTCGCATGAGTGGTTCGAAGCACTCAACTTTTAGTTGCAAGGGCTAAGGACCAACATGTAGAGGGCCCGAAATTGAGTTCCTATAGGATCAAATAGCCTTAGGTGAACCCTTTGTGACTCGATTATTCGTGAAACGCCGCATTTCACGCACTCACTGCATCACACAC
>NW_018164686.1:365906-366410 GCF_001263595.1 Phalaenopsis equestris
CGAGACGTGACCCGTGCTTCCTTAATTAAATCAACAGTGAAATCCTCATAATGACTTAACCTACAATAAAACCCAATGCATCGGGATTTGAGCTTGGATATTACACTCAAATCCTCCTGGCAATTGGGGAAATTTCTTAACGCCACACACGGATCATCGAACTAGGATAAGTCTAGGGTCTAAGTGGCGAGAGCGATGACGACATTGCTTATGTGTGCTTAAACGAGGGATACGAAGTGGAATTAGTAGAATAGCATCTCCTACCTTGAGGACCTTCTATAAGAGAGAGGAAAGGATCGAGGATGCTATTCGCCGACCCTTGGTGGGATTGTTGCCCCCGATACTCTTAAGTTGTCAGTAGTTCTAGCACGATTAGAGTGACTAATCTGTGGACTGTACGACTTTACGAAATATTTATAAAAAATAAAACAATTTCTTTTGCATGATTAAAAGAATTATTCATAAAAAAGACTTAAATAATAACTTTTGCATGAAAAATCTTCC